>NC_143422.1:11725625-12028750 GCF_059467195.1 Physcomitrium patens | reverse complement strand
TATTTCTTTATCTCTTCTCACTGTGTATTCCATGAACTCGTGCGCCCTCTCCAATGACATAGCTTTCGGTTGTTTCCATCAGTGGTTGTATTGCTAGTTTTAGAAATACCATTCTTCCTCGACGAGATGGTAGCTTTGACGGATGGTGGTGGCGCCGTAGACAATACCTGTGGATCTGTGTGTTTTTGTGTGCACATACTCGATCTCTTTCTCTGGTTTATCACATACTAACAATGCTTTGTATTGCGTGATCGGCGTCGTAGTCGCCGTTGCTTGAATCTCGCTTGTCAAGTTTTCTGCACACCCGAGTGGCTGGAAGCATGTCCCCATTCATATTCTATGTGCATGGTTGGATTGCACCAGACTAACTGTGAGGAGATATACAAAGTACATCACCAAGCCTGTATGTGGTCAAAGTTCCACTTTCATCAACAAGTAGAGTATTAACGTTTGTTCAGATAAGTTTTCTTCAAGAAAGAAAGAAAGAAAGCATGCTTGTGTATGCACATGAAGCTCATTGGAAATTGGAGGGTTAAGTAGATTTAAAAGAATGGTTTTTGTGCTAAATGGCACAACTTTGAGGTAGTCTAATTAGAAGGATTTAAGGTTGTAAGAAGGGTTATGTTTTTTTAATCTTGTTATTTTTTAGCACTATTTCATTAGTATAGTTTTTATTATGAAAACAAATTGCAATGTATCTTTTCACTAAACAAAATAAAAGAAATCCTACTCATAGTGCAAAGAGGACAAACATTAGTTTAGATACTCCAAAATCTTGCAAATATTTCTTTTTGTCTTGACACATCTAAAAGTGCATATTTGGTCAAATGTTTTGATGGTGTTAGCTATTTATGGGATATTTTTCATGTTATGTATCTATTTTTAAAAAGAAATTTTATTGCAAGATGTCTAATTTTTATCATTATTTATTAGAATAATTGTTTCTACTTAATATATGGATTTAACTTAGAGGATATTAAAATAATAATATTTTGGTACTTTGTTTTTAAAAAATTATAATAAGAAATTTATAGATTCTAATTGGAATTATCTTACATGCATATTTTTTTAGTTTAATAATGTCATCTTGTAAGTATAGTTTTAATGTAAATGTTTAAGGACTTGTATTGGACATGGATTAAAAGGTGTTACTACTAAATCATGTTACTATGAATATCAAATTATTAAACATCGATTTAAAAGAATAAAATTTTTACTCCAAAGTTTATTACATCTATAAGATTTTATATATGTTTCGAAAATATCTAATTCATTAGCTACATTTTCAATAGTAGTTTGGTGAAGAAATTAGAGATATGGATAAATTTATTTAAGTTGGTTAAATGAAAAAAGTAGCAATCATTTGACCAATTATTTTTAAATAAAGGTTAGCCAACCTCCATATATGTAAGATGGTCTTTGTTATCACCACATGGTTACTAAGCAAAGAAGTAAGAAATGACAACCATTCTTATTCTATTGCACAATGTAATTAGGCTTTTAAGTCTCAAGGCTTATCTATATGTTTCAAATTTCACTCTTTTTAATGGTTTAGTAAGAACTTTTGTTGGTTGTATATTGGTGTTAATATAATATAATTTGATTTTTTTTTTTCTAAGTATACTTTTACAAATATGATGGTAGAGAATTCTATCTACTTAGTTTTCTCTATTAGTTGATTTTGTAATTGTCAACTTGTCACGGACATATATTTATTGTAATTGTTATTCAAGTAATATGAATAGGTAAAAGTAGATAAAAGTAGATTAATTTCATAATAACTTTTAAAGAAGCTTCCTAGAAGCTTTATAGATGTTGCTTTGACTTTACATGTATTTGTTGTTGATTGGTAGGTTAGATACTTGGTCAGCAAGTTAAGCATGTGCCACACATGTTGGTAGCTTGCGAAAAAAGCTAACTATATGGCACCCATATTAAAAACTTGCCTTATAAGTCAAGATACGTGTTGTGCAAAGTCAACACGTTTTGGAGGTCTTATGGAATGTTGCCATGTAGCTCCTAGATAGATAATATATATAGAGGTAAGTATGAAGCCTTCTTCATTCTTGTCAATTCCTTTCTTGCTTCTAGTTTAGTTTTAAGAAGTCTCTAGTTCTCTTGTATTTTGGCAATAGTAATTCTAGTTTCTTTTTAATATACATATTTTTTTATATATATATATATTTGTTATACTTCTTTGAAAAAGTCTCACTTGTATATTTGTTTTCTTTGAGTTCTTATCTTTGAGAGATTGACAAGAATACACTTACAATATCAAAGCTTTGTCTTTTCTTGATTAAGAATGGATTATCTTTTTTTCTTGATAAGACATAAGCATATTAGATGTTGTGGATTATCCTCTTTTAAATTTGATATTATTCTTTTTGTTCTCAAGTTCTTTCTTTTACTTAACTTTAGCAATATTAGACATCTCTTTTCTTCTAAGTGTTATTATAATAGAGCTTGTCAAAATGAATAGTGCAATGGTACAAATTCTAGTATATTTGAGGGAGTTAATCAATCTATAATATTGTATATTTCACAATTTTGACAACTTGTGATTGATATCAAGTGGAATGATACTACACTCGTTAGCCAATTTCTTTATGGATTATAATATGAGGTAAAGAAATTGATGGTCAATTTACTTAATCCTCAAACATTGAGTCAAGTAATTGATTTTGCTTTAAAGAATGACAATCGACTTTTTAAATTTTTATTCGAAAATTGCATAAGTAGGCCTCAATGTTGTTGTATTGTAATTATTCATAGTATGTAAAAATTGACTAAAACACATGATATATTTATAAGTATTGATGTGTATTAGAGTGATTAATAGGTTAATTTAAAGAGAGTTGATGAAAGAAAATTTATTTTGAGGTTTACTTATTTTGATTGTAGTATCTAAATTATATAAGATTTAAATATTTAATACAAAATTTAAAGAAAAGATTGGAACTCAAAGATGAAGATACAAACCTCTAAGAAGCTTATTTGGAAGGATGAAAGCAAAGTATGGATGGATGAAGATAAGGAATGAGGATCTTCATCTCTATTGATTGAAAGCCATGCCCTATAGGCTCTCAAGAGGCTATCTGCAACCATAATAAGGATTTTGGCAACTTCAAAAAGAACATTTGAGAATTAGAAGCAAGGATTGCATAAAGTTTAGAAGGTTTGGAATTAAGGTGATGAAGTTGTAGCCATTTGAAGTTAATGTGTCTTTTTTAGACATATTGTTGTTCTTTTAAAAATACAAGGAGTTATATAATAGATTTTGAAGATCAAGAGTGCAATCACAAGGCTGATTTCAAAATTTATGTCTTTACAAAAGAATTGTTATATTTGGAGTTTGTATAAAGGAGTTATAAAGCATTGAAGACAATACATGTAATTCAAAGGCAGAACGTGAATCATTTTGTTGATAGTAATAGTTGGAACTACACCTTGAGTTTTTGAACAAAGTTTTGGCTCAAATTTCTAAAGATATGTGTTATTAGGTTGAAAAACTATAAATAAATTATTTTATGATATTTGAATATTTAGTTTGTGAGATATATAAAAAATTACATATAGATATATTCAAGCAAGGCTATAAAGCTATTGTTAGTATTTAAGCAATATCTCAAGATTTTTAAGAAATTTGCAATTAAAATTTGTTGTAGTATTTTTTTAAAATACATCAATACTTCATGTAAATTTTTTGTTTGTTTGGATACTTCGATTATGAGATATGATCTATTGAAGTTTGGATAAAATTCACCTCATGAATATATAAGGATTTAGATAATTTTTATCATATTTTGGATATTCTTTAGTACTTAGAACTTATGTATTGATATTATTACTTCTATAGGAACATTTTTTTACATATATATATATATATATATATATATATATATAGAAAGATAACTTGATGCTTTTCTATCTCAAGACTTGATTGAATAATTAGTGATAGCCAAAAGCCCAATGCTTTTTTGACACAAATTCTCTCTACCCAAACTTTATTGGTGCTTCCATTGACAGAGCCTCAAGGCACCAAATTTTTCAACAAGTCAAGATGGAAAATCAAATCCCAAGGTTTTTTTTACGAATTAGAATAGGTACCCATGATTTATTCAAGTTATTTGCTCAATTTATAAAAGAGAGGCAATAAGTGCATTGAAAGGATAGAAACACCATCTAAGCTTTACAAGTAGTGATGGATAAGATTGGAAGGTTTGATGAGAATGAAATCACTAAGTTCCTAAGGATTTACACATATATGTGCATATGTGCATCAAGTTTTAGAATTGAAGATGATTACCATCTTTGATTTGGCAATGATACCAAAAATTAGAAAAAAGATGCAGGAGTTGCATACTAAGGCTATGTGAGGGAAGAAATTTGAAGAACTCTTGAAAGATGAATTTTTTGAGGAAGATTTCAAAAGAATGAAAAAACAAGTCTTTTTGGAGTAGATTGAATAAAGGCCAAGAAATCAAATGGCTCCAAATGAACTAATCATGGAATTTGAGACTAAATTTGGACAATTGCCAATACAAGAGAGGCAGCTCTTGGAAACAAAAAAGATTGGATTATTCTTGTAGGCAGCTATTGAATACTTAGAAGACAAGTTGTTCTTTCATTTAACAAACAAGACATTTGAGAGTGGTTTTATCAATAAGGTATTTTAGTAATAAATTATTACTATACTATAATATTTATACTATTGCAATAAAGTATTATTGTAATAAATTATTATTGTATTAAAATATTTATATTATTGCAATAAAGTATTGTTGTACTACAATGTTTTTGTTATTGTGCTATGTTGCTATTGTGCTACAATGCTTTATTGCTTCAATGTATTGCTATGATGAGATATTACTACAATGCAAGGATATTATCTTTGTGATGGATTGTTGGAATATTATGATGTTGCATTCAAATGCTTTTGTTGTTGTAATGTATTGCTAAAATATGTTCTTGCTATGTAATAATGTCTTTGCTATTGGACTATGTTGTAATCAAATATTAATACATTACAACTACTAAAAAGCTCCAGATATATGCTTCAAAGTCTTATTGTATTGAAAATTTCCCGCTACTAGAAAGTCATGACATGATTGAATAACATGTAATTATGCTCCTTTTTCTGGAACATATAATTGACCTTCAAAATTCGGTTGATTTTTTTTGAACTCAAACTTAGAAGTATCTTGTGACTTAGAAGGATTCTTGATATTGTGAACAAGAAGATCACAAGGCATACTTGATTGGATTTGTTTCACAAGGATAGAATCAACAGTCAATGTTGATTTCATTATTCAAAGATGAAAATACTCTAGCTTCAATAGAACTATTCTTTGTTGATTAAATGATGCATCTCTTTCTTTTGGTACAAGATAAGAACGTCTAGAAAGGAAATTTGACAAACCTTATTATTTTCTGCGCCAATACGTGATCTTGAAATCAAATCTTCATCAAGATATGTTTCAATGGGCTTAGCAATGATTCAAAATACATGCTAAAATGAAGTACTTGAGATTCTTAAGATATGTATATATGGTGAATGGATTGGAAGCAACTTCTAGATGATGATGTTATTTTTAAAATAAATCTATGATTACAAGAAGTTTTTTATTATAGATTGCATAGTTAATCTCGACTTTTGAATTTTTTTTGGAATGAAAAGCTATTAGGTAAATTTTATCATCTATTCTCATTTGTGATAATACGGTGTCGTGATGTAATACAACTATATAGTGAAATTATAATCAAATTTGAATTTTTAATTAATATCTAATTATCTTAATTTAATTATAATTTGAGGTATCTAAATATGGCTTTTATAAAAGCCTCTTAGGTTATTTTCTTATCTTAATAATTCGTAGGTTGATGGTTAGTTAGTAAATTTACCTTCTAGGTTGTAGAGACTCTTCTACTACCTTAGAAAGACCAAAAATCAAGTTAGAAGAGATAAATAATTAGTATATTTGGTACTAGGATTAAATTGAGAGTAGGATTGGGCTAAAAATTCCTTACGATAGAATAGATTGATACCCGGGGTCGATCGTTTGTGAGACAGGGTCGAAATCAAACCTCTGGCCACTAAAACAACGGCCTAGGGCAAAATAAGATTTAATTTGAAGATCGAAGGTTAGGAACTAGGGTTAAAATCAAACCCTAAGGCACAAAACCGAGTCTTGACGATGACTCACTCTTTGGCAGATCAAAAGAAGAGATTTGATAGAAGGTTGAATAGGATTTTTATGAGCATTGGTTTTAGATGATTTGAATCTGTATTAACTTTGTAAGAGCTTTGCAAAGTCAAAGTTTGTTTTGGATGACTTGACTTTTGTGAAATAAAACAAGGTTTACGTTTTGGGTGATTTCAAGAGTTTTGTAATAGATCTACAAGTAAAATTTTGTGGATTTATGGTTATAGCTGTCTTTAATGTGTATTGTGAATTTGAGCTTGATTTAACAATTGAATTGAGGATTATTGAGGTTTAAGTGAGTCAAGGTCTTAAAAAATAGAATTTTAGATCCAATGAGGGTTTTTAAGATTTCTTGTAATCTATTAGTTGGATTGGAGTAAAAGTTATGTAAAAAGATATGAGATTTGTTTTTTAATGTATATGAAAATTTTGAGATCAATCGAACTATGAAAATAAGAGATATGAGCTCTGGGAGATTAGCATCAAGGTTGGAGAAGGAAGCTGATCAATACCCAAGCACATTTTTGAAGTTATTGCCTATTTGGTACTTTTGATCCTTTTCAAAAATTTTGTGATTTTTTTCAACTTAGTTTTTAAGAAGTGTGCAAAATTTGAGTTAAGATCAATGGTTCATTCATTAGTTATTGAGATTTAAATCTGTTGTAGAAATTACTAAGGTTTGATTAGGGTTTGGTTTAGGGTTTAGATTTTGGTTAGGATTTGATTTAGGGTTAGAATTTAATTATGGTTTGATTTAGGATTTAGGATTTGATTTAGGATTTGATTAAGATTTGATTTAGGATTTATTTAGGATTTATGATTTGGTTTAAGGTTTGGTTGGGATTTGGTTTAGGATTCAAGATTTGGTTAAGGTTTGGTTTAGATTTAGACTTTTGTTAGGATTTGATTTAGGGTTTAAGATTTGATTAGGATTTGATTTAGGATTGAGAATTTGATTGGGATTTTATTTAGGATTTAAGATTTGATTTAGGATTTAAGATTTGATTTAGGATTTGTTTAGAGATTGGTTATAGTTTGGTTCAGGATTTTGTTAAGGTTTGTTTAGGATTTGATTTATGATTTAGGGTTTGATTTAGGATTCAAGATTTGGTTGGGGTTTGGTTTAGGATTTGTTTAAGATTTGGTTTAGGGTTTAGGATTTGGTTAGGTTTTATTTAGGATTTGGTTAGGATTTGATTTAGGATTTGTTAAGAGTTTGATTTATGATTTATGAATTAGGATTTGGTTTAGAATTTGGTTGGGATTTAATTTAGGTTTAGGGTTTAATTTTTGGTTAGGTTTTGATTTAGGATTTAATATTTGGTTAGGGTTTGATTTAGAGTTTGGTGGGATTTGATTTAGGATTTGGTTTAGGATTTAGGATTTTATTAGGGTTTGTTAGGATTTAATATTTAATTAGTTTTGGCCTAAAGTTTGAATGAAGTCTAATAGAATTTTAACTAGGATTAAATTAAGATTGAATTAAAATATATTGGAGATATATTTGTAATCATTCTAATATTTTTTTAAGATTTCTTATTGTTTCTTTGAAATTTCTTTGAGGTTCCATTGAATTTGATTAAAGCTTGTTTAGCATTATTATGGTCTAATAAGAGTTTAGTTAGTATTCTATTAGAGCTAGGATTTTGTTGTTGTAATTTCCATTCTACCTTTCACAACCAGTTGTTTGGAATATTAACAAGCAAGACTACGTATTATGACAACGGTGCAGTAAAGATTACCATAGATACTAGAATATTAGAATCTACATATCTAATTTCATCAAGAATTAAGGAAAATGCCTTACCATGCCTAATAAGCATTTCTTGAAACATAATTTTTTCCATTGATATCAAGAAATCATTCACTCTAATCTTCAATTAAGCCAATGATTCTTAAGTAAATTAATGTCCAATTCCACATCCTTCTCTTAAACTTGAATCCTTAATTGCTTGATTGATATGTTCCATAGTATCAATTGGTAATTAGGTAGCTATAGGCTTTACCTTTCTTACCATAGCTTTATATTTAGTTTGTACTCTAGCCTCATGTTCAATCCAAAGCTTGTAGCAAGCCCACCAATTACTACTGTCTTTTCTAATTCCTTATAACTCTCTCTTGAATATATTTCTACTATAGCATTTCCATCTATCTTTATAGCTAAAATCTCCAAAACCTTTATCAAATCATCTTCCAAACCTATTTCTTCTATTACTCCAACTATGGCTTCATCACTTGAAACTAAATCTACTATTTTTAAATTTTTCTCTTGTTTCTTCATCCTTCTTCTATATACAAAATCTAAATCTTTAATCTTTTGAATACTCACAAATCCATTATTAGTCAAGTTTAAAAATCCAAAACTCATATTATCTATAGTGGGATTGTAGATGACTTATTTGCACCCATGTATCTCCATTATACAAGGGTGCTTTCTAGAAATCCACAAAGTTGTTTCCTAGCTTCAAAAGCATCTCTCTTAATTTTTTTCTATACCTTTCATGGATAGGTTTTATAATAATAAATTACACAGCTTTTCTTCCATCTTAACCACGTATCTTGGCATAATGTGAACCATCATCTAAGACTTTGGTTTCCATTCTAGCAGCTATAATATAAGGTTGACCAAGTATTACCGGATATGTAGCAGAGTTTTGCACAAAGAAATTTTGCTCCACTTCCACATCTCGGATTTTAATCCTTACAGTTGGGCAAGCTCCGTATAAATCACCTTATTGGTTGTTTGTGGCTCTAATTACCCAACCATGATTGGTATCAACTGGCCACTTATTTTTCTCATATATCTACCTTGAGATGATATTGATTTCAGATCCATGATGAACTAATGTCAAAATTGGATCTTTAGAGTCCTCCAACCTCACATATATCTCCGTAGTAGTTCTAGCCTAATAAAGAACTGAATAGCTACTACTTTCCAATCCATCATTATTACATTTAGAGCAAGTGTTCACACATGCTTCTTTTCCATTCTTCTTTATCTCAATAATTCTCATAGATGCACATTTCATTTAATTCTCTTCTATAGCCTCTTCATATTTATTTTAAACCTCATCTTGCATATCAACCTTAATTCCAACTTCTGGCATTGCAAATTGTGCAAATACTTATCCTATCTCTTCTTCCTCATCTATAGTTACCCGAGTATCCAATGCTTCTACCATTTTAGCTTCAGCTATCATTTCCCTCTTTCTCTTGATTACATTGATGATCAATTCAAGAAAATCTTTTTTAGCTATACCAAGAGTCTCTCTCAGAGTGAATTTAATTTTTGCATCTAAGATCTTTTTATCTAAAATGCTTTTTATATCTGTAGATGTTTCAATATCAAATTAAAGCTTATAAGGAGGGTTTTTACCTTTAGGTTTTCTTGCATCATCTTTCTCCTTCTTTTTGCTCTTCCACTACTCTTTTGATAATGGTGCACCACAAGGATTAGTGGAAGAAGGCATTTTCTCTAATTTTTGCTCCTTAAAAGCTTTTTTGTTTTCTAGAGACCTCCTCTTGTTTTGAGGCTCAATAACATCCTACTCATGAATAGCTCTACCTCTTTCTTCTTCAACCATGGCATTATGTAAATCATCATCATATTTGTCTCTACATAAATATGCTTTAATACTAATAGCATCAATTGGATCATTCCACCCACTCATTTTTTTGATAGCTTGAGCTCTCCTCATCATGCCTTCTGTAGTTGATAGGGCACTAGCCTCAAGTACTTTTTGTTCAACTATAACAAAGTAAGACTTAGCTCCTTCTCCTTGTATGGCATTATTCCTTGATATTTATTCTTCTACTAATTTTTTCATCCAACCCTTCTCAAAATTTGTCTTTAAAGACTCATCTAACCCTATGAGTCTTATTATGCCCTCTTTGAAATATACAATATCATTCTTAATTGCACCTTTGTAGCTGTCACATTTACCACGCTTATGGTTTGGATTGTTACACCACATACATCTCTCTACAAATCCTTGTGAACCTTCAATTGTCTTTGATGAATTTGCTATTTGGGATTTCTTCAACTCAGTCATTTCTATCTTCAAATCTTGTATACCCTTGATCAATTCTTCAAGAGTACTATCTTTAATAGTCTTATTCAGATTTTGATGTGGTCCTTGATTTTGAGATGTAGGCATTGGTTTCAATCTCAATATTAAACCACGAGTCTTAATCTTCTATTGTTTAGCCAAAAGTCTCTTTTACTAGCTTTTCATTATTTATAAAATCACTCTCAAATGTCTTATCTGCTAGATAAAAGACAAGCTTGTCTTCCAAATATTCATCAGCTGCTTGTAAAAATAATCCAATTTTCCTTGTTTCTAAGAGCTGCCTCTCTTTTCGTGGTAATTACCCAAACTTGGTCTCAAATTTCTTGATTAATTCATTTGGAGCCAATTGATTCCCTGGCCTTTGCTCAATCTACTCCAAAAAAGTCTGTTTTATCATTCTTTCTGAATCTTCTTCAAAAAATTTATCTTTCAAGAATTCTTCAAATTTCTTCCATAATATAGTTTCAGTATGCAACTCTTGTACTTTTTCTCTGATTTCTGGTACCATTGCTAAATCAAAGGTAGTAATCATCTTCATTTCTAAAATCTGATGCACCTTTATTTCACATATATAAATCTTAAAGAACTTAGTAATGTTTTCCCATCAAACCTTTTAATTTTATCCACCACTACTTGTTGTCACGGACATACATATAATTACCTATATGAATAGATAAAAGTATGTAAAAGTAGGTTAATTGTGAGAAGCTTCTTAGAAGCTTCATAGACGCTGCTTTGACTTTATAGGAGTCTATAGTTGACTTTTAGGTTAGAAACTTGGTCAACAAGTTAGCCATGTGCCACGCATGTTGGAAGCTTAAAGAACAAGCTAACTACGTGGTCCATCCATAGAAAACTTGCCTTGCAAGCAAAGGCATGTGGCCTAGAAAGTCAACATATATTGGAGGTCTTATAGAACATCGCCACGTGGCTTCTAGTTAGATAGTATATATAGAGGCAAGAGTGAAGCCCTCTTCACTCTTGTCAACTCCTTTCTTGCTTCTAGTCTAGTTTCAAGGGTCTCTAGTTTTCTTGTATTTTGGCAATAGCCATTCCAGTTTCTTTCTTAATATACATATCTCTATTTTGTCCTATTTCTTTTTGAGAAAAGTCTCACTTACTCTTTAGCTTTCATCGAGTTCTTGTCCCTGACAGATTGACAAGAGTACACTTACAATATCAGAGCTTTGTCTTTTCTTGATTAAGAGTGGATTACCCCTTTTTCTTGATAAGACATAAGCGCATTAGAAGTTGCGGATTACCCTCTTTTAAACTGATATTGTTCTTAGTATTTTCTTTATTATCAATTCCTCTCTTCTATTTGTTTTGAGCGTTGTTAGACATCTTCTCTTTTCTAAGTGCTACTATGGCAGAGCTTGTTGAAATGAAGAGTGGAATGACACAGATGCAAGAACAATTGAGGGAGTTAATGCTTGCGATGCATCAACTCAATTTACCACCACAAGGAGCAACAAGAATGGTAGGAAGTGAAGATATAGAGATGATTGGGGCTGCTTCAACATCTGCACCAAACCATGTCTCTTCTCCCAGAATGGAACACCCTTCGAGTATTAGAGAACCGAGAGTTGCCTTGCCCGAGAAGTTTGATGGTACCAGATCCAAGTTTCGAGGATTCATCAATCAGGTCCAACTAGTGATTGAACTTCAACCCCAGAGCTATCCAACTCCAGGGTCACAAGTTAGATTCATTGGTACACTTCTTTCAGGTTCAGCATTGTCATGGTTTTCATCTTTTCTTGAACGACGAGATCCAATATTGGATAATCTGGAGGCTTTTTTGGCGGAGTTTCGATCCATGTTTGGAGAACATGATGCAATTCGTGTTGCAACCAACAAGATCCGTATTTTGCGACAAGGCAATCGATCAGTAACATTATATGCTTCGTAATTTCGACAACTTGCAACTGATATCAAGTGGGATGATGCCGCACTTGTGAGTCAATTTCTCTACGGATTACAATATGAGGTAAAGAAATTGATGCTTAATTTACCAGATCCTCAAACATTGAGTCAAGCAATTGACTTTGCTGTGAAGTGCGACAATCGACTTTTTGAATTTCGATCCGAGAGTCGCACAAGTGGGCCTCAACGTTACTACAATTCAATGGCAACACCGACGTCTCCTCAACACATACCTTCGGAAGTAGAGGATATGCAAATTGATGTGGTATGTTTCAAACCTCTTACTGAGCAAGAAAAGTCTCGTCGTCGACAAGAAGGATTGTGCTTATATTATGGAGAACCTAAGCACACTGCTAAACATTGTCCAAAGAAGCGACGTAACTACAAAATGAGGAGTACGGCTGTCAAAGAAGACAGTATGTCGGAAAACGAGTACGTCCAGCTACAATAGGGACCGTGCGGCTGGAATCTTGTACAACTTCTAATAAAGGTCCTATCCTCTCCTCAGAACCATCTCCTTGTTTTATAATAGATGTGCGTTTAGGACCTAATAATTACAAAGCCTTTGCCTTGGTAGATTCAGGAGCCTCATCTTGTTTTTTAGATGAAGAATTTGCTAGATGTCATAGAATATCATTAATACAAAAAACTAAACCTGTACACGTAGAAGTCATAGATGGTCGTCCGTTGTCTTCTGGAGATGTAACTCACGAAACACTTCCTGTAGATGTAGTAATAAATGGTCATAGTAGTTGCGTAATTTTTAATATAATTAGATCTCCCTCTAATCCAGTAATTTTAGGCTTATCATGGTTAGAAAAGTATAATCCTCGAATAGATTGGATTTCTCGTAAACTTGATTTTCCTCAGAGCATTAGTAACAGTTCTATTAACCAAGTAAAAAACAATGAGTCTAGTATAGTAAAACTCGCACCTATAGGTGCAAAAGCATTTATACACGCAGCAAAAGAAGGATCAACTTTTGCTATTTATGTTGCACCTATTTCTGAAAGCGTAAAGACTTCAAGTGGCATTCCAAGTCAATATCAGGATTATCAAGACGTTTTTGAGAAAAAGAATGCAGATATTCTTCCTGAGCATCGCTCATACGATTGTTCAATCGATCTCAAGGAAGGAACTCAGCCACCATTTGGACCAATTTACAGTTTATCGCAAGATGAGTTGGCTGAACTCAAGACATATATTGATGAGAATTTAGCGAAGAATTTCATACGCCATTCAAAATCTCCAGCAGGAGCTCCAATTTTATTCGTAAAGAAAAAAGATGGATCTTTACGAATGTGTGTTGACTATCGAGGACTCAACAAGATCACAATCAAGAACAGGTATCCATTACCTTTGATATCAGGACTCCTTGACCAGTTAAATCAAGCTAAAATCTATACAAAAATAGATCTAAGAGGAGCATATAATCTAGTACGGATCAAAGAAGGAGATGAATGGAAGACTGCGTTTCGAACTAGGTACGGACATTTTGAATATAATGTCATGCCTTTTGGACTCACGAATGCACCAGCTGCTTTTCAACATCTCATGAATGATGTATTTCGTGAATTCTTAGACAATTTTGTCATCTGCTACCTAGACGATATCCTGATTTATTCTAAGAATGTTGAAGAACATGAAATACATGTTCGTCAAGTATTACAAAAACTCAGAGATGCAGGATTGTACGCCAAGATGGAAAAGTGTGTATTTCACACTACTCAAGTTGACTTTTTAGGATACATCATTTCAAATGATGGTCTTATGATGGATTCTAAGAAAGTCCAAACAATCATGGATTGGAAGATTCCAAAGACTGTGAGAGATGTCCAATGTTTCTTGGGATTTGCCAATTACTATCGGATCTTCATCAAAGACTTCTCACGAGTTGCAGCTCCACTTACACGCTTGACTAGTAAAGATAAATTCCAATGGAATCAAGAAGCGGAAGCAGCATTTGAAGCCTTGAAGACATCGTTTGTCTCTGCACCAGTCTTATATCGTGTTGACTTTTCCAAGGCATTTTTTATGGAAACAGACGCATCGGATTTTGCCTTGGGTGCAGTTTTATCACAAATGGGAACAGATGACAAACTTCATCCGATAGCTTTTCATTCAAGAAAATTCTCAGCAGCCGAGATCAATTATGAGATCAACGATAAAGAACTTCTTGCAATCGTGGATTCCTTTCAAGAATGGCGTCATTATCTAGAAGGTGCTTCTAGTCCAGTCACTGTGTATACAGATCACAAGAACCTCGAGTATTTCATGTCAGCACGCGTGTTGAATCGTCGTCAAGCTCGTTGGAGTATGTCTTTGTCAAGATTCGACTTCATTATCACTTATCGGCCAGGAAAACAACAAGGTTTGTCTGATGCCCTGTCTAGACGTTCTTATTTTGCACCAAAAGAAGGAGATGCAGCTTTTGAGCAACAAAAAACGGTCCTCTTGAAACCGGAGCAATTTCATCTCCGAGCAGTGAAATCAACATTGACTGTTGATTCAACTTTTCTCAAGCAAATCCAGTCCAGTATGTCCTCAGACCCTCTTGTTCATGATATCGAGAATAATTCTTCCAAGTCTCATGATTCTTCTAAGTTCGAGTTCAAGAATAATCTATTATATTTTGAAGGACGCCTATATGTTCCAGAAGGAAAAGCACGTTTGCGTGTTCTTCAAGCACGTCATGACTTTCCAGCAGCAGGGCACTTTGGATATAATAAGACTCTGGAACTCATATCAAGAGATTTTTGGTGGCCACAAATGTGGAAGTCAGTCAAAGACTTTATACAATCATGTGATATTTGTTCAAGATCAAAAATTCCTCGACATCGACCTTACGGACTTCTTCAGCCATTACCTATACCAGAACAACCATGGTCTTCTGTTTCTATGGATTTCATCACAGATCTTCCAAACTCAAGATCTTATGATTCTATATTTGTGATAGTAGATCGTTTCACCAAGATGGCACATTTTATGCCATGTACAAAATCT
Source organism: Physcomitrium patens (assembly GCF_059467195.1). Classification (NCBI taxonomy): domain Eukaryota; kingdom Viridiplantae; phylum Streptophyta; class Bryopsida; order Funariales; family Funariaceae; genus Physcomitrium; species Physcomitrium patens. The sequence continues at coordinate 12,013,551 of NC_143422.1, read as the reverse complement.
ATCACAGGTGAAGAAACAGCTAAGCTTTTCATTGATAATATCTATCGCTATCATGGATTACCTAAAGATATCATATCGGATAGGGGAACTCAATTTGTGTCGAGATTCTGGAGGACTCTTTTCAAGATTTTAAAAGTGGACATAAAGCTATCTTCAGCTTTCCATCCTCAAACTGATGGACAAACAGAGCGCGTAAACCAAGTCTTGGAACAGTATTTAAGGTGTACCATCAATTACCAACAAGATGATTGGACAAACCTTCTGCCATTGGTAGAGTTTGCTTATAATAATACGGTACATTCCTCCACGCAACAAACACCTTTCTTTGCCAATTATGGCTATCATCCACGACTTGATACTTTTGATTTTTCAAAAGTTGATAATCCTGCAGCAGAAGATATGGCAAATCGGTTGTCAGAGTTACATGCAATAATGAAGGCGCAGTTGAAGAAAGCTCAAGAACGACAAAAGATAAATGCAGATGTATATCGTAAAGAGCAACCACAACTCAACGTGGGTGATAAGGTATGGCTACTTCGTCGCAATATCAAGACCACTCGACCTTGTGACAAATTGGACTATCGTAGGCTTGGCCCCTTTTCTGTTTCTGAACAGATCAACCCAGTTGCATATCGGTTACATCTACCGGAGTCAATGAAGATCCATCCTGTATTCCACGTGTCTCTTCTTGAACCATATAAGACAGTGGATATACAAGGAAGAAGACAAATGCCACCGCCTCCTATAGAAGTAGATAATAATGAAGAATTTGAGGTGGAAGAGATATTAGACTCAAGGCGGCGCCGAAATAAGCTGGAATATCTTGTTCATTGGTGCGGATATGATATTAGTGAGCGCACATGGGAGCCATCCAGGAATCTAGCAAATGCATCAGCTAAAGTCAAAGTTTTTCATCAACGACATCCATCAAAACCAAGATGAAAACCTCTCTTATAAAAGAGACAAGATTGAGGCAAGATAACATTCAATTTCCTATCCTTGTTTGTAACTTCTTTGCATTTTGTGACGCTAATTAGATGGAGAGCCAACAACCAGCGGATTCAACTCAAGAACCTTCGTTTGCTGACTTACCGGATGAGACATTGCGATTGTCACAACCTTCAAGACGACGCAACCGAAATGAAGACCCTCAAGAACGACATGTTCTTCCTCGAATAGATGGTGAGATACAACGCGTTTGGTATCACGACCTTGGAAGAGATTCTCGATGTTTGGTGATATTATTGGAGATAGGAACGACTCCTGATGGTGTTTCAAATGTATTATTTGAAGGAAGTTATGAAGGCCTCAACAGTGATCAAATAACACGGTGGTCTTCTCGCCCGGGAATGGGACACTATCGATGGCTAAGAGGACCCATCAACTATCTTCGAAGAGAACAAAGATCAGAGTATGTAGCAAATACAATTCGCCGCATATTAGATTTTCTCAATATATAATCACCGCTCCTCGTGGAACTCGTCCCTAGAAGGGGGGGTAATGTCACGGACATACATATAATTACCTATATGAATAGATAAAAGTATGTAAAAGTAGGTTAATTGTGAGAAGCTTCTTAGAAGCTTCATAGATGCTGCTTTGACTTTATAGGAGTCTATAGTTGACTTTTAGGTTAGAAACTTGGTCAACAAGTTAGCCATGTGCCACGCATGTTGGAAGCTTAAAGAACAAGCTAACTACGTGGTCCATCCATAGAAAACTTGCCTTACAAGCAAAGGCATGTGGCCTAGAAAGTCAACATATATTGGAGGTCTTATAGAACATCGCCACGTGGCTTCTAGTTAGATAGTATATATAGAGGCAAGAGTGAAGCCCTCTTCACTCTTGTCAACTCCTTTCTTGCTTCTAGTCTAGTTTCAAGGGTCTCTAGTTTTCTTGTATTTTGGCAATAGCCATTCCAGTTTCTTTCTTAATATACATATCTCTATTTTGTCTTATTTCTTTTTGAGAAAAGTCTCACTTACTCTTTAGCTTTCATCGAGTTCTTGTCCCTGACACTTGTAAAGCTTTGGTGGTATTCCTATCTTTACCATGCACCTGTTGCCTTTCTTCCATAAATTGGACAAATGCCTTAAATAAATCATGGGCACCCATCCCACCTAGTAATACAAATCCAAGGATTTGATCTCCCATCTTAACTTATTGAGATATTTAGTGCCTTAAGGCTCTTTCAAAGGAAGCATCAATATGTCAGAGTAGAGAGAGTTTGCCTCAAAAAAATGCTAAGCTTTTGGTTGGCACTAAATGCTCAATCAAGTCTTAGATATAAAAGTACAAAGTTTATATATAATATATATTCCCTTTTAGGGAAATTACATCAAAAAATAAGTCTAAATATCAAGAAAACATCCAAATATTTGATAAATTATCTTAAAACCTTCAAAGAGTGACAATAGGTATAAATTTGATACCTTAGCTTTGAACACCTATATCTCCTTCATAAAAACTCGAAATCATACAAATTCTTCACCCAAATTATATCCAAAACCTTGAACTTACTAATCCTAGCCTCCAAAATTCGAATGACCTCAAAAGAGAAACTCTAATTCCGAATAAGGCCTCAGGCGGCCTCCTTGAACCCCATTGGACATGGCCTGCGACCAATAGGAATCAATTTTTCCATTCTTTACTTTCATCCAACCTACCTTGCTTTCATCCCTCTCAATAAGCCTCCTATTAGTTAAGATTTTCTTCTTTAGACTCCAACCTTCTCTTAAGTTTTATACTATATATCAAAATCCTACATAATATAAACACTATAATCAAAATAGAGAAATCTCCAAATAATCTTCCTTATATCAATTCTCTTTAAATTTATTTACTAACCACTCTAATCTATATCAAGACTTACAAACTTATTATATGTCTTAATTAATTTTTACATACTATTAACAATTACGGTACGACAACGTTGTATTCAAAATGTCCATATCTAGTTTGAAACGTAGTCTTCTATTCATCTCCTTTTTTAATATGTATTAGATTGTATGCTCTTTATATATCTATTTTTGTATAGATTTTAGCTTAATTTAGTTAATCAAAATGTCTAGATATCAAAGGTAGAAGGTATCTATTCTTGAGGGTAATCTTGTTGAGTCCTCAATAATCAACACACATTCGTAATGATCCATCTTTCTTCTTTACAAATAAAATTGGAGCTCTTCTTGGCGATTTGGAATGGCATATGAAATTCTTGGCCAGATTCTCTTCAATATATTCTTTCAGCTCAGCCAATTCATTTTGTAATAAACTATAGATTGATCCAAATGGCGATTGTGCTTCTTCTTGAAGATCAATTAAGCAATCATAGGGACAATGTTCTAGAAGACTATCTGTATTTTTTTTCTCAAATACATCTTGAAACTCTTGATATTGGCTTGAAATGCCACTTGAAGTATTTGTATCATTAGAAATAGGTGTAGTATAAATAACACAAGGTGATCCTTCTAATATAGCATGCAAAAAAGCTCTTGCATCTACAAATATATGTTTTATTATGTTAGACTTATGACTTTCTACTAGATTAATTTCACTCTTAGTTATACTTTTAAAAAAATTAAGAGTACAAAAAATTCAATCTATGTAAAGATTATACTTTTTAATCATAAAAAACCTAAAATAATTAGATTAAAGGGAGACCTAATTCTATTAAAGATTACGCAACTACTATGACCATTTATTGCTACATCTATACGAAGTGTTTCATGAGTAACATCTCCAGAAGACAGTGGATGACCATCTATGACTTCTACATGAACAAGTTTAGTTTTTTGTATTAATGGTATTTTATGACTTTTAACAAATTGTACATCTAAGAAAGAAGCTAAGGCTCATGAATCTATGAAGATAGAGGCTTTATAATCATTAGATCCTAAATGCACATTAATTATAAAACAAAGAGATGGTGCTAAGGAAAAGATAAGACCTTCATTAGAAATTGTATAAGATTCCAGTTGCATGGTCTCTATTATAGCTAGATAAATTTATTTTCTGACACATAGTCTTCTTTGACAGTTGTGCTTCCCATTTTGTAGTTTCATCATTTTTTTGGATAATATTGAATAGTATCTTTAGATTTTCTATAATATAAGAAACATCCTTTTTGATGATGACAAGTCTTTTCTTACTCGATAAGAGATTTAAAACGTATCACATTGATTTGCATATCCTTACTTCTGAATGAATGTGTTGAGGAGATGTTGGTATTGTCATCGAATTATAGTAACATTAAGGCCGACTTGTGTGACTCTTAGATTAAAATTCAAAAAGTCCATTGTTATACTTCATAGCAAAGTCAATGTTTGAGGATCAAGTAAGTTGAGCATCAATTTCTTTACTTCATATTAAAATTCATAGAAAAATTGGCTAATAAATACAACATCATTCTACTTAATATCAGTTGCAAGTTGTTAAAAGTGTGAAGTATATAATGTTATACATTGATTGGCTTATCACAAAATATGGATCTTGTTGGTTGCAATACAAGTTGCATCATATTTTCCATATATGGACCAAAATTCTATCAAAAATGCCTCTAGATTATTCAATATTGGATCTTCTCATTCAAAAAAAGATGAAAACCATGATAGTACTCAACTTAAAAGAAGTGTTTCAATGAATGTAACTTCAGATCTTGGAGTTGCATAGCTTTGAAATTGAAGTTCTATCACAAAATGTACTTGATTGATAAATCCTCAAAATTTAGATTTTGTACCATCAAACTTCTCAAGCATGGCAACTCTTGGTTCTCTAATCCTTGAAGGATATTCTACCATGGATAGCAAAATATGATTTGGTAAAAATATTGAAGTAGTTCTAATCATCTCTATATCATCATTTCTTGCTATTTTTATTGATCCTTGTGGTAGTAAGCTAAATTGATGCGTCGCAAGTATCAACTTCCTCAATTGCTCCTACATTTGTGTCATTGTACTCTTCATGTTTACAAGCTTTGTATAGAATAGATATTAATTCATTTTTGAAAGATATTGGTAAAATATATTAATAGTCCATATAATAGGAAATTCAAGAGGACGGATGAGTGATTTAGTTCTTAAAAGTGATTAATTACAGAATTACGATTAAAATTTGGAGAATCAGGAGAAAGTATATGGGAGTTGTAGAAGTTAATAAAGGTGCTAGACTGTGATAGTCATGAGCCGATGGCCATCGCTGTGATAGTTGTGAGCCGAGGTAAGCTTGGTGCTACCTCTTTTCTTTTGTTTGTTATTTTCTTTGAGTAAGAGGATTGAAAGTTTCTGAATATTGTGAAGTGAATTATGGAATTGAAATGTGATTGGTATTATTTGAGAAGAAGAAAGATTGAATGGTGAAATCTGATTGTAGTTCAGCAGAGAGAATGAGTCTATATTTGTATGAAACATCGTAATGTGAATGGCAGTTGTGTGTGAAGAATTCCAGTGATTAGAATGAGGGTAATTGTGTGCTGAAAGCTGTGAGGGCGTAGTATTATAGTTGGAGATTATGAGGGTGAATATATTGGTGAAAATAGCAGTTATTGGTATGATTGAATTGTTGTAAGGAAGAGACTGATAAGGTAAAGGAGGAGATTATAGTTTCCTCGTGTGTTCAGATATTGAAAATAGAGACGATACATTCAGGAGGTAATTGATTGTGTGATCCTAACATGAACGCTTAAGCAACTAGTTATTCTCCGTGTTCTACTGAAAATCTTGAGGTCATTAATTGAAAGAGAAGGAGGCGTAGAAGAATTTGGTACTCCATTGAGTATTTTTCCAGTAGTGGATACCGCTAAAACGAACAATAGTGGCTCTTCAGATTGGCACAAATTGGTCGCCAATAAAGATAACTATATTGTATTTTAAAATCTGACATTTTCACCTGCAATTCAACCAATAAAACTAATTGCGGAAAATAACAGTAAATCGAGTAGCACTGAGAGCTCAAAAATTAGAATAAGAGAAAGTAGAGATTATTTTAAAATAGAGTTTAGTGAAACAAGAAATTCAATGGCGTCAAGAGGACCTGCCGTTCTGATTGCAATACAAATGGGTGCAATAGGCGATCGTATGACTAGTGTTGACCCACTACCTACTTTTCGGGGATTTTTGGGTGTAGTTCCCGATCAACATTTATCTTAGTTTCTTATAGCATGTATAGCTAATAATGGCAAAACTAAAGATATTTGGTTGCAATGGCTGCCAGTGACCTTAAAAGATACGACGTTTGAATGGTACAACCGCCAACCTGTGGATCAATTTCTGAATTGGGAAGCATTGAAGAATGCATTTTTATCTCATTTTCGGCCAATTGGTTTTGAGGACCGCCTTTGAGAGAGGTTAATGAACAACAAAATGATCCTAGGAGAGGCGGTGGAATTGTACTATGGCTAAGTGGCTGATATACTCAGTAAGTGGCCGAATCACCAAATGTCGGAGGTATTTATCTTATCCATATTAATCAATGGTTTGCACCCACCAAAGCTAAAAATGTTTGTAAAAGAAGCTCCAATCGTTACGATGGCTGCGTCCCTTAATAGAGCCAAGGTTTGAAAGGAATGCCATTATGATCAATTTTTAACTACGGGAGCCACCATGATTCCACTTCAAGGTAGATATCAAAATTCGACTTAGAACGAATCAGTGGATAGTTATCCAAGGATGTTAGAAACAGGGGCCAATTCCAATACCAATATTCAGGGGCCAGTTAATGTTACCCCATTGCAAACTATACCACCAAACCTGACAACAGCATATACTCTATATTTTTTGTATCAACAACAAGCGTTAACTATGGGCGAGATACCAATAATGTCAGCCCTAAAAGATTCTAATGAAACCTTGTTATTGAATTTGATGAAGATAATAGAAGAAATGGCCGTCAATATGGCCAAAGATAAAGAGAAGAGGCAAAAGCCTACCAATACTAGAACCAATGTATGGTGAAGTAATTGTAAGGGCCATGGTAATTCTGTAATAGAATGCCCCTCACCCTCACAAATGATGGATCAATATACATTTTGCGGAGGAAAGCACCTAACAGCAAATTGTTGGAATTAACAAAGACAACAACAACAATTTAGTAATCAGATCATGATCCCACCAACCCAGTGGGATGTCAATCAAGTACAAATGGGAAATATGTTTGGATGGAATAGAAATCGATTTAATCGACAAAGTCGAGCATTCAATAACTTTCAAAGTTCCAATTTCAATTAGGGGTCTGCATCGAATCCCCAGAACTACGATAAGGAGCAGCAGAGGTATCAGCAATATGCTCCACTGACATCATCAAACCAAGTTCCCTCAGTACCAATGGGACAACCAAGATCATTTTCTAATCCTACATGGAACAAGCCTAGTAGGTATATATTGGTGGAGATACCTAATATGCCTGATGGGGGTGGAAGAAGACCACTTCGTTGTTTCCGTTGCAAACAGATTGGTCATTATGCCAATGAATGTCCCAATTCTAGAGCAAGTGACGATTATGCACCAATTTGTGGGAATTGCAAGCAGTTGGAGCATACGTATTAGCAATGTAATGCTCCGTTCAATATCAATAATTGGGATCAACAGATCTAAAGTCAAGAAAAATTTGAGGAGATAAATCGAGGTCCTCAAGATTCTCTGGTAAATCGGATCGAATGTATCCAAGTCGTTCTTACGCAGAGTCAGCAAAAGAGAAAAGGACCAATTCAATATTTGGATAATTCCGATGCGAAAGACCAATTTAATCCAATTAAGGGACCATCCAATCCAGGTCTTGTTACAAGCTTCATATTCAGTATGAGACCTGACTCGATAGCACAACCCAATGAGGTCTCAATTACGGAGGTTTCGGTTTTGTTCCAAGCAATTCTGATTTCTACACAGTTTTGAGAAACGTCCTATCTATTGAAAGATCCTCTTGGGGGCGGGATTTCCAAGGAAGCCCTGGCTACTGTTTCAATTCCGAGTCCAGGGCGGAAGAATATCTTACCTCACAGAGTTAAACTCAAACCAATGAAAAGAAAGAGGGCATTGGAAATTATCCTAAATATGGAACCCTATGACATTCTGAAGGATTTGGATATTATTCAGCCTTTAATTACAATGAAGCAACTTTTGGCTGTAGCACCGGAATGTCGATCTGCATTGAATTCAGTGCTAATATGACGAAGATCTCGCACTAAAGAAATACATGAAGTTAGCTTAAATCCAGATCCGGGAGCACCAACAATCGATGTATCAATTGATGGCGTTTTAATTCCAGGGGTACAAGTCGATGGTGGCTCTAGTGTGAATTTAATGAACGCGGATACAATGGAGGACTTGGATCTAAAGTAATTGCTACCTACGACATTGGTCTTGCGAATGGCAGATCATAGTCGGGTAAAGCCAATGGAAATCTTACAAAATATTGCCACTGTAATCGTCGAATTGACATACAAAATTGATTATATTGTATTTCGATTACAGAGTTCTACATTATCGTATCCCATTTTATTGGGCAGACCTTGGCTTTATCAAGCCAAAGCTAAGAACAATTGGGGTACATTGACAATTGGAAAAGGCCATGACCAGATTATTTTACAGATATACCCGGTACAATATCATGGAGAATTTCAATTGCCAGAATCAGAATTTACATCGGATAACGAGAGTCAATCGATTGAGGCAGATGACGATGCTATAGGTTCACCGTAATTTGGGGTAGGACAAAACACTTCAACAGCAAAAGCAAGAGTTTATCAATGTAGAAGTCTTAGTGAATATTTACTACATTAAGAGGATGCGACTAATTTGGATCATGCTATTACCGAATGGATGAACAATCCCGCAGTCAATAGAGTCAGCACAATGGAACCAGATTTGGGTGGTTCCCATATGTCGAATAATACAAGATATTCAGATTAGGAGAAGACAATTAAATCAGAGGTTGTTGAAGACCCTGTGTGTCAATATATTAACTTAGGCACCAACGAAACACCACAACTAATTAAAATATATGCCGGTATTATCGGTACAGAATTGGATGCTTGGAAACAGTTTTTTGTCTGTCACAAATCTGCCTTTGCGTGATCGTATGCGGATTTGAAAGAGATTCCAGTTGACGTGTATGAGCATCAGATTAGTTTAGAGGAGGGTGTTATGCCAGTTCATCAAAGACAACACCAGCTTAACCCAAAATATTCTCTTTTAGTAAAAGAGAAATTGGATAAACTTCTTGATGTGGGTTTTATTTATCCTGTTCCACATAGTGCATAGGTATCGCCAATCCTGATGGTACCGAAGAAGAATGGAAAAATTAAGATATGTCAAGATTTTCGAAAGTTAAATGCAGCCACCAAGAAAGATTACTTCTCATTACCTTTCACAGACAGTATGGATAATAAGTTGTCATTATCACCAAGTAGTAAAAGAATAGGAGTGAGGCACCAATTAAAGTCATTCTGTGGTGTTGTTTTGAGTTGGGTGGAGTACCATTTTCTTGTATTTCTTGTATTTTCGGGAGTAGTAGTTTCAGTTAAGAGTTAACAGTGAGGAGCCGGTCTTAAGTATCGATTGAAGATATTCCAGAATGGATGAGTCAGCAGCAACAACAATTAGAACTTTGGGATGTCCAGATCTTGAAACTGGATGCTCAAGTCCGTGTACTGGGTAAGTATAATGAAGATCTATCAAACCAGTTGAGGCAAGAGCTGATTGAAGGATTGGAGGAGGAAGAAGATTTGCAATTGGAACCGGAATCGATGGAACTAATAACAAAGACTGCGGCAATTGATTAATTAGATAGGCCAGAGGGATCGCAATATTTGTGGAGATTTGTGAGATAATTTTTAGATAGGTATCAATTGAGTGTTTAAGAGGACGTTGCACAGATAGGAGTGGGGCTATGTAGAATAAATATTAATTTGTTTTTGAAAGATATTGATAAAATATATTAATAGTCCATATAATAAGAAATTCAAGAGGACGGATGAGTGATTTAGTTCTTAAGAGCGATTAATTATAGAATTATGATTAGAATCTGGAGAATCAGGAAAAAGTATATAGGAGTTGTAGAAGTTAATTAAGGTGCTAGACTGTGATAGTCATGAGCCGATGGCCATCGCTGTGATAGTTGTGAGCCGGGGTAAGCTTGGTGCTACCTCTTTTCTTTTGTTTGTTATTTTCTTTGAGTAGGAGGATCGAGAGTTTCTGAATATTGTGAAGTGAATTATGGAATGGAAATATGATTGGTATTATTTGAAAAGAAGAAAGATTGAATGGTGAAATCTGATTGTAGTTCAGTAGAGAGAATGAGTCTGTGTTTGTGTGAAACACCATAATGTGAATGGCAGTTGTGTGTGAAGAATTCTAGTGATTGGAATGAGGGTAATTGTGTACTGAAAGCTATGAGAGTGTAGTATTATAGTTGGAGATTATGAGGGTGAATATATTGGTGGAAATAGCAGTTATTGGTATGACTGAATTGCTGTAAGGAAGAGACCGATAAGGTGAAGGAAGAGATTATAGTTTCTTTGTGTGTTCAGATATTGGAAATAGAGATGATACATTCAGGAGATAATTGATTGTGTGACCCTAACGTGAATGCTTAAGCAACTAGTCATTTCCCGTGTTCAAATCCTCCTATACGGGTTTATTCTCATTAGATTAATTTGGAATAAGTAAAACAAGCAATCACACTTTGCTATAATAACACTTAGAAAAATATCTAATACTGCTCAAGATAAGTAATAGAAAGGACTTAAATACAGAAAAAATACTAAGAATAATATCAATTTAGAAGAGGGTAATCTACAACTTCTAATATACTTATGTCTTATCATGAGAAAGGAGTACTCCATTCTTAATCAAGACAAGACAAAGCTCTGATATTATAAGTGTACTCTTATCAATCTATGAAGAATATGAACTAAAAGATGATGCATAAATCAAAGAAAAAAGTGACAAAATAGAGATGAAAAAGTACGTACATTAAAAAGAAATTGGAATGGCTTATTGCCAAAAGACAAGAAAACTAGACACTCTTAAAACTAGAGTAGAAGCAAGAAAGAAATTCACAAGAGTGAAGAGGGCTTTATTCTTACTTCTATATATATTTTCTAATTAGGAGCTATGTGGCAAAGTTCTATAAGACTTCTAATATGTATTGACTTTACAAGTTACATACTTTAGCTTATAAGACAAGTTTTTTACGTGTAGGCCTCATAGTTAATTTGTTCTTCAAGCTATCAACATGTGTGGTACATGGCCAACTTGTTGACTATGTTTTAAACCTAAAAAATCAATTATAGATATCTATAAAGCCAAAACAGCATCTATGAAGCTTCTAGGAAGCTTATGTAGAAGATATTATGGAATTAACCTACTTTTACTTACTATTATCTAAATCATATAAATAATTTTTGGTTTACATGTGTATGTTCATGACATTTGCTAAATTTTTTTTTGTAGGATTATTAACTTTTGAAAAGTCAAAAGTATCAAATTATAGATAATAACTATAATTGGCAAAAAAAAATATTTATTGAATAGAAAATTGTATCAAATTATTATATGCAAACTCTGCTAATGGCAAAAGAGTTGTGCAATTATTTTGATGATAGTTGATGGTACACCTCAAATACTACTCTAAAACTTGATTTATTTGTTCTGTTTGCCTATCTATTTGAGAATGAAAAGCTCAAGACAGCTTTATATCCAACTTTTGAATCTTGAATAGGATTTTTTAAAATCTTGTTACAAATTTAGCCCTCTTATCTAATATAATATCTTTTGGCAATCCATGATAGCAATAGATATTATCAATGAAAAGCTTAGCCATTTCTTCACCTAAAATAGATTTTATATGTAATACAAAATATTCTATTTTGATGAACTGATCTATGATTATAAATATAGAATCATATTAACTTGAACTTATAAGATCCATAATAAAATCCATAGAAATAGAAGACCATCGTTGTTAAGGTATGAACAATGGTTAGAGAAGTCCATAGGATCAATGTCAAAGAGTTTTTAATCTTGAAAAAACATCACATAACTATATAAAGTCTTTTACTGCCTTTTACATTTGTAGCCACCAAAAATCTTTGGATATAAGTTCTAAAGTCTTGTTATATCCAAAATATCCTACAGTTTGAAAGTCATGATGTACTTAAAGAACAAATCATTGTGCTTCTTCTTCTATAACATATAGGCATCCTTCGAAGTAAAGTAGGTTGTTCTTGAACTCAAACTTTGAAACATCATGAGACTTAAAAGAAAGATTCTTAATATCATGAACAAGAAGATCACAAGACATACTTCATTGAATTTGTTTGACAAAGGTCAAATCAATAATCAATGTTGATTTCATTGTTTGAAGATGAAAATACTTTAGCTTCAAGAAGATTGTTCTTTGTTAATCAAAAGATACGATTGCTTCTTTTAGTATAAGATAAGAGCATTTAAAGAAAACATCTAATAAACCTTGTTGTTTTCTAGGTCGATATGTGATTTTAAATCAAATCTTGATAATGACATGCTCCAACAAGCTTGACAACAATTTAAAATACATATTGATATGAAATATTTGAGCTTCTTGTGATGTGTATATATTGTGATTAGACTTGAAGGGCCTTTTAGATAATGGTGGTATTTTTAAAATGAATTCAAAATTATAAGAAGTTCTTTGTCTTAGATTTCATAGTTAATCTTGACCAATTTCATAGAAAATTCTTGGAATAGAATGCTACTAGATGGAATTTATCATATGTTCTGATTTATAACATTAATGCACCTAAGACAAAGTTTAATGCATCTATTTCCTTAAAGAATGCTTTAAAAAAGTCAATACGATATAAAGTTGGTGCAAAGTAAATTCCTTCTTTAAAACAAAAAATGATGCTTCGACTTCTTTATTCCACTCAAGTTTGTCTTTACAAGTTAAATGTGTAAGTAGAGCTACAACTTGAAAAAAGTTCTTACTAAAGATTTGATAATATTTGATAAAATTCAAAAAGCATTGTACAACTTTTATTGTTCTTAGAATCTTTTAATCTATGATAGTTTGGACTGTCTTTAGATCAATCATAAGGCCTTCATTGAAAATGATGTATCCCAAAAAGTCAACTTAAGTAGTATAGAATACACACTTTTCTATCTTCTCATATAATCTTACATCTCTTAATTTTTGTAACACATGACAAACATGAATTTTATGCTCTTCTAAGTTCTTAGAATAGATTAAAATGTCATCTAAATAACAAATAAAAAAACCATCAAGAAACTCACAAAAGACATCATTCATTAGATATTAGAAAACAGCTAGTATATTCGTATATCCAAATGGTATGACATTATATTCAAGATGTCTATACCTAATTCAAAAAGTAGTCTTCTATTCATCTCTTTGTTTGATGCGGACCAACAAACAAGGAGATGAATGTTATATACTCCTCGTAGATCTATTTTGTATAGATCTTTACTTAATTTAGTTGATTAAGAAGTCTTGAAATTAAACATAGATGATACCTATTCTTGATGGTGATCTTATTAAGTCCTCAATAATCCACACACATCTACAGAGATCTATCTTTTTTCTTTACAAATAAAATAGGAGCACCGACTGGAGATTTAAAATGGCATATAAAATTTTTAGCCAAATTCTCATCAATACACTTTTTGAGTGTAGCAAATTCATTTTATGATAGATATAGATTGGTTCAAATGATGGTTGAGTTCTTTCTTGAAGATCAATGGTATAATCATAAGGATGATGCTATAGAAGAATATCTATATTTTTTTTTTCAAAAACATCCTAGAAATCATGATATTGGCTAGAAATACCACTTGATATCTTCTCACCATCAACAATAGTCATAGTATATATAGCAAAAGATGACACTTAATTTGTAGCATGCATAAAAGCTTTTACACCTATCAATAAGTGTTTGGATATACTACACTTATAGATTTCTACATGCCTAACAAGACCTTGAGCTAAACTATAGAAAAAATATATATTACAAGAAATCTAATCTATATAAGGATTATATCTTTCTAACCATGATAATCCTTAAATGATTAAATTAGAAGGAGACTTAATCGGATTAAATATTACTAAACTATTATAACTACTAGTTGTTATTTCTACAAAAATAGTTTCATTTGTAACATCTCCAAAAGATAATAAACGTCCATCTATTATTTCTACATGCATAGATTTAATTTTCTTAATTAAGGATATATCATATTTTTTGACAAAAACTTCATCTATAAAACAAGCAAAAGCTCCTGAATCCAACAAGGCTAAGACTTTGTAATTTTTTGGTACTAAATAGACTTCAATTGTAAAATAAGATGAGAGATAAGAAGAAAAAATAGGACCTTTACTAGATGCCACACAGTTCCTATTGTAGTTAGAATAATTTTTTTTTTCCAACAAATTATCTTTTTTGGCAATTGTACTTCTCATTTTATAATTATGTTGTTTTTTTGGACAATATTGAGCAGTGTATTTAGCTTCTTTATAATATAAGTATAAGCCCTCTTAATATCATTGACTCTTTTCTTGCTTTGTGAGGGATTTAGTACATATTGTATTAATTTGCATTGATTCTAGCTTTGATATATAAGTTTGTGAAAACTTAGAAGCTGCCGTCTTTATTTAATTTATTCTTCTTCAAGCATATCTTTTTAAGAATGGTGTCACTTGTAGAAAGGTGCTATACATTGTCTGATTATATATACAAATCACAAAAATTTAAAATATTTTATTTGAGCTCTGATTTTGAATTGTAACCAAACTCATTGAAATTTCATTATCTTTTTTTTTTTTTATTAATTAAAAATTAATAAAAAAATAATAAAGACTATTAGATGTCTTATCAAAAAGATCATATCTTACTCTAAAGGTTGGAAAAGAAAAAATTGGTAAGTAATATACCAATCTCTTGAAGCAAAAATAATTTTGTCTTTATGGTAATTCTATGATTATATCTATTAATTTAAGTTTTCATGAGAAAATTTGTGTAGCATCAACTAAAGACTCATTAGGTTGTGATATCAAATAGTGTCCTAATAACAATAAATTTTAGTTCATGAAAGATCTTTTGTATTTTAAAGATCATTTATATATTCTAAAAGAACTAAGAAGATTTTGTATTCTTTAATCTTGTCATGGTTTTTTAGTTATAAGACATTTTGGATTTAACAAAACATTGGAGTTTATCTCTCAAAATTTCTAGTTACCTCAAATGTAAAAGATCGTGAAGGACTTGTCTTCTCATATAACATCTCTTCAAGATCTAAGAATTCTTGACATCATCTATATGGACTTTTATAGCTACTATCAATTTTGTAGTGACCGTGGTCTTCAATATTAATCGATTTTATTATTGATATGCCACCATCAATTACATTTGATGATATCTACAATGTTGAAGATGGACTTATAAAGATGGCATATTTTGTCTTATGGAAAAAAATAATTTCCAAAGAAGAAATGATAAGGTTCTTTTTAGATAATATATATTAATATTATAGCCTACCTGATGATATCATTTTTGATCAAAGACCTTAATTTATATCAAAGTTTTGAATTTTTTTTTTTTGAGATATTAAAGGTGGATATCAAATCTTCTTCTATCATTTACCATCAAACCAATGGTCAAACAAAATAAGTCAATGAAGTCTTGGAGAAATATTTATAATGTATTATCAAGTATCAATAAGATGATTAGATCTCATATTTACCTTTGGTAGAGTTTGCTTATAATAATATTTTTCATGCTTTGACTTAGCAAAAACCATTTTATATCAATTATGGTTACTAACTGAAGCTTGATTTGTTAAATTGATCTAAGGATGAAAATCTAAGAGCTAAAGATCTTGCAAAAAAATTATCATAGCTCAAAACAACTTTGAAGCTCTATTTATAAGCAGTCCAAGATTCTTACAACTTATCTTCAAATGAATTTAAAAAAGAATCTTCTAATTTTTAAGTTGAAGATAAAGCATGTTTTCTTTGAAAAAATATCAAGAATAATTATAAAGAATAAGAATCTCAAAAAATAAAATATAAAATATAAAATATAAAAAATAAATCTCAATACATTCTTATGTTATTCAAAAAGACTAAAAAATCACTCAAATATGGTAATATATTGAAATAAATTGACTATTGTCAAAGACAAGAAGACTAAAAAGTCTTGAAATAAGATGAAGGACTAAAAAAATATTGATAACAGTGAAGAAGGCTTCATTCTTGCCTCCATATTTACTTTCTAATTAAGAGCTATATGACAATATTCTATAGGATCTCCAATACATTTTAACTTTGATAGACACATGACTTAAATTGCAAGATAAGTTATCTATATGTGTACCTTATAATAACCTTATTGCACAAGCTACTAATACATGTGTTACATGGTTAATTTGTTCACTAAGTTTTTAGTCTATTAATTAATTATAAATACATGTAAAGTCAAAGCAAAGTTTTAAAAACTTTTTTAGAAGATTTTATGAAATTAATTTAATTTTACTTACTTCTACCTAATCATATAGGTAATTATTGGAATAAATATGTATATATGTTGTCAAGAGGACAAATCTCCTCAAGAAAACATAGGGTCCTTGATCACAAGTAGGTTACAAGAAGGCACAATGTTGATCCAAATGAAATCAAATATAAAAGGTAGTTCAAAGGCTAGGTACAATCTATAGATTAATTTCTTTCTTGTACTAGGATACATCCAATTCCTAACTCTAATATCAAATCCAAATTCCATTTCATTAAAATATCTATAATTCACGTATTATTAATTTAATTTAAACAAATTTTATTTTATTGAGAATAATGATTAAAAAAATAGTTTAAAAAATAAAAATAAAATCTAATAAATAGCATAAAAATTTTCAAATTAGTCTTGAAATTTGATGTCAAAAAACTCTAGCAACCACCTCCTACAAATTTGTTTGGATCTTCTTCTTTAAAACTCTATTTTTTTCATGCTATAGCTTGTTAGAAAGCTTACAACTAGATTTAGCCTTCTTTAAAATATCAACACAATAAAATAAAAATACAAGAAGTGGCATAAAAAAATCCAAACCAATATTGAATCTCTCCTTCCAAAAACTCTAACAATTCTCTTCCTACAAATTTACTTGGATCTCCCTCTTCACAACTCTATTTCTTGCATACCTTAGTATGTTAAAAGCTCACAACAAGATCTAATTTTTCCTTAAAGATCAGCACAAAAAGATAAAAACACAAGAAGTGGAGTAGAAAAATCCAAACCAGTATTGAATCTCTCCTCCCAAAATTTCTAGGAAGAAAACATATATATATATATATATATATTTGATTTCAAAACCTCTACCCTAACTTTCTTCCAATACACTCCTTGAACTACTACATAATTGGATGTCTATCCTAAAAGAAAATATCTTCAAGCTCAAATAATCTATTCAAGCTAACAACTTCTCATTCTAAATTCCATTCAAATTTATAAATATATTAGCATTATGTTCTTCCTCTCCCACCAATAAAATTTATTACCCTCCAAATAAATTTTGATGCACACTTACATTAAGTGCATCATGACACCATGATATTATCTTCCTTTTAAAGGACAAGTTCGATAATAAATTGTTATTATATATTAAAAAAATCTAAATGTGGTAAATTATGTTTGTCATATATCATGATCTTTATTTACGTAATAGCTCTTACGTTGAATCTGTTAGTTGTTGTTACTCCATCTCCTAAGTCCCAAAAATACACAAAAGCTACAAACAAAGATAAAAAGATAGAATGCTACTTTTGTTGTATCTTATTTCTTTTAAAGCAATGATTTACTATTCTTCAACTTTTTTTTGATCGGTGTCATTGATCAAAAATTTCAACCTTCTTTGTTGCATTTGTAAGATTCTTTATTGGCTTCTATGTGTATTTACTAATATTATATTTGCACCAATGAAAAAATATATTTTAATCTATTTCAACATCACCTTAAATCTAATACTTCTTCTATCTCAAATTCTTGATTATTATCTACTTCTATAGAAAGAGGTGGTATTTGTCTTCTTCTCAAAATATTCATTGTCTTATATGGCTCAAGAAGAGATATGTGGAATATGGAATGGATCTTCAAAGATTTCAATAGATGTAATTGATAAGCAACAAGATTAATTTATTCACAAAATAAATTTAAAAAAAAAAAAAAAAAAAAAAAAATCTAAGCCTATGATAGTCCAACTTGTCAAAAGAACAAGTAGTCTTAATATTGTAACAAAATAATCATATCTTGTCATCCACATTGAATTGTAATTATTCCTTACGATAGACATTCACATTGATCTTTTGTTGTTTTTGAGCTTCATTTAATTGCATCTTGTCATGTGACATGGCATTGGGTGCCAAATCCCATTAGATGTATGTAATTTAGCTTAGTTAGTGGTTTTTCATCCATTGATAGTTTTTTTGTTAGTTGACTTATTCATGTCTATTAGGATTTGAGTACTTAAGTGGAAAAAAACCCTTGACTTGACATCCTTGTCAAATCAAGTCTTGTGAGTGATTTTGATAGTCAAAGCACTTATTATAAGGGTTTGCTTTGCTATGGTGTTTTTAGCCATTTTAGTAAAGCTTTAGGATTTCTCTTATTTTGATACTTACACTTTTGGATTCCTCTTTTGTTGTATGAGAGATAGTTTGACTTAATTTTGTGTAGATTTCTAATCTTTCACTTGACAAGAATCTCTCTTTTTCTTCAATTTGTGGTATAAGTTAGAATGAAGAAATAAATAAATAAATAAATAATTGCAATTTGGGTTTGTTTTGTTTCTGGGCACTTACTGTGCTAGGCGCCGGAACCCAGCTGGGTTGTACTGCCGCATTGCTGTGTACAACCATATTAGTTGTGACGGATACTGGGCAGTACGGAGCACAGGAGTATTGGATGCTGCAAGAGGGAGGGACCGCAGCGGGTGAGGCTCGAGAGGGTTTGGCGGTGAGCTCGGCAGTGAGCTCGGCGGCGAGGCGAAGCTGCAAGGAGGGCTTAGGCGCGCAGCTCTTTGTTGCTGCTGCTACGACGGAGCTGGGCCAGCTGGAGCTCATCGGGGCAGGTTACGGTGCGGGAGCTTGTCGGCGCAAAAGAGGCGCGGTTGCTAAAGCTTGTTGAGGGTTGCGGCAGGAGAACGGGCTGCAGCGGTGTGGAGTGGGGCACCAGGCTGCGGTTATTTCTTTTTATTGTTTTGAGTGTTGTACAAGGTGCGGTGCGGCACAAGGCATTGTTCACATGACGTCCAATTTTTTTTGTGCGCTACGATTGCATTGCGATGCAGATCAGCCTCTGATTGAGTGCACGATTGAGATCAGTTACAACTGCGTGCACAATTGCGTGAGACAAACCAAAGTGGATCCGTGACGATGAGCAGCAACTAGCGACGACGGATGGTGGTGCGCGGCGTCCCCCTCTGCGGTTGTCCGTCAATCCACAGTAATAGATTCCACGACTATAGGAGGTTATGAAATCCATGGTGATAAGGCCTCAAGGGTGAAGGGACCATCACGTTCATACGCACTTGTACAATAATAATACCACGGTTATAGGTTCGAGGTCATATAACTCATTGCACGGCTATAGGCATAAATAAAAAACGAATCAAATTATAAAAAAAAAAAAAACACATTATCTAGAACTCTTGAGTCAAGATTGGAAGGCCACTCTAAGTGCATATGGAGTCCAAATTTGATTATTTTTGAGTCAATTTTATGTGGGAGAGGTCCATGGAGTTCATTGGCATGCTCACTTTTTGGAGCAGAGGTCATTTGAGCATTGAAGTGGCATTACTAAATAATAAAAATTATAATTATAATAATACATGAATTTTAAATGAATTAAGATTCAAAACTTAAGTATTTGGTGGTGTCTTGGATGTTTTTTGAAATTCTAAATTTTTTGCAATTAATAAAATTACTTTTATCTACAAAGAGAATCATCAGAAAATCTAAGTAATATAAAATATAGAATTTACATACAATATACTTTTTTGGTGCACTATATATTGACAAGTTCTAAAAGCATCTCTACTTCATCATAACAAATGGTCAAATCCTAAACTACAATGTGGTCAAATAACAAATGAACTCACATCTATAGCTTTCTATTATTATATTAAATATAAAGGCTATCAAAATTTATTTTAATTATTTTAAAATTTTAAATATCAAAAAATATATTTAAAATTGATATTTTTAATTTTTTAATATTTATAAAATTATTAAAAATTAATTACTTTTAATATATCGATAAAAAAAATTAAAAATTTAAGATTGTCGAAATAGCACAACTAATAATTGATAAAAAAATTAAAAAAATTAAAAAAATTAAAGTTTAAGATTGTCGAAATATATAAAATCAATAAAAAAAACTATTTAAATAAAATTGATAGATAATTGTAATTCTAACATATTATTTTAAAATTTACATAAAATATTTTTTTTATTAGTTAATGAAAAATAATTCATTATGTATATTGAACATACATCAGTATATATATTACTAATAAATTTAAGATTTAAAAAGTAATAAAATCAATTTATTTAAGCCAAATATATTTCTAATATTAAAATTATATATAACTAATAAAAATTATAGATATTTGTTTCTACTAGCTACCTTATACCTATCATTTATAATACTTTCTTATTAATAATAAATAATTTGTACTTAGATTTTTAAAAATATTTTAATGATATTTTTTAATTTTTTAATTTTAAATATAAATTATTTTATTAGTATTTATATTAATATTATATATATGGATAGTTAAAGAATTATAAAATATAATAAAAACTAAAATACATAATAAAAATAGAAAAAGTAAACAATAAAAAAATAATAATAATGTTGTGGTGGGTTTTTTTTTAAAAGGTCAAAAATAGATTCTCTATCATTAAAAAGTGGATGTTGTCTATTGTTGAAAGTCATCTTAGATTTGGGGCTTGAGGTGGCCCACTACCTCCAATTGGTAATTTTAGGTGTCCAACTTGCAACTTACAATTAGAGGTTAGCTTTCTAGATTTGCTGCCTATTACTACAAAGCTCAGAATTAGAAAGCTTAGAATTAGATTGCAGATCCCTTCTTTTGACAACCATACACTTTCAAAAATATTTCATGATGTACAAGTAAACTTTGTTGCTTGCCATGCCCTACCAAATATACTAGATTTTATCAATAATGTGCTCAAGGAATAATATAGTAGGTTCTTGCCATGAACAAACCATAAATATAAAAAAATCTTTTTTTTGTCAAATCACTCCAAAATCTTGCTAAGACTTCTTAAAATATATATATGCACACACACACACATATATATATATATATATGTATATATATACATGAAAATTTTAGTGACTAATGTGAATATCTATCCTTCAACATCCCAATATTTTCATAACATAACACTGCATATAACCTCAAGATTTGATCATTTGAGTGCGTGAACCCACATTATGAGCCTGCCCCAAATGATTCAAGCCACAGGTCAGCCATAGAGACCTTGTTTTCATGCTGGCTGTTGAATCTCGTTAGATACAAGTACCTTGGGCCAAAGGATAATTTAGAGTGGTTCAGGAATTTGACAAAAAAGTATACAAAGGATTATCATCTACAGCCGCCGTCTCAACTCCTACAATGCGGTACTGACGACAATTCTCATTGCCCACTTTCGTCCGAAACTGATTCCTTCCAAAATTCCACATGCAGATTGCAGAGCTGTACTAGAGCAATCTGGTTGCGCAGCCTGCCACCTTCTCCTCCCCCGAAGCCAATTCTACGTTTCTGTTGGAATTTGAGAGGACTTCACAATGCATACTCAAGGCTGTGCTCTACATGAAAAGGTTTCAACTTCGGGCTGCATCTGAGGAAACACGATATAGAACTTTATTTTGACGGTTATAGTTTCCTTCAATGGGATCGTTACACATGAGTCTGTGGTAACCAACAAAACCTCCTCTATGGCCGAATTAGGAGCCCTGTCTCTCACGCTTCAGGATGAATTAACGACTGTTGAAGGTTAATGTAGCTAAGGAAACAAATGTGAAAGTCTGAGTGTGAAACGGATTCACAGCGATGTAACACGAGATTACTGTTCTGTAACTTACATGCATGTAGAAGAACCACATTGTTTGCATTTTTCAAGTAGCTTTTAATCTGGATGAGTACAGACCATCGTACTGGAATTCCACGAGTCTATTAAAAAAACAAAAATTAGCACTTGAGAGTGAGGTACATCTTTGAAATGAATATGAATCCACATTTATGAATGTCCTGGTCATCGAGGCGCAACCCTTCCTGGATTTCAAGGATGAAAAGAAATCCACGTTAGCACGTAAAGATCCCCCAGTGTGCCAAATCTATGCACCAAATGTCGATCCACGGCTGCGGTCCTTCCACATCCAGATGTTGCTGTAACCTTCCATTTCCCATGTACCCGCTTCCAGCTCGAAACGCATGATTTTTCAGAAAATCATTGCATAATGCTCGTGCCCCAGTTGGATTCCACCATATCCAGGCAGCTTGCTTGTCAGTATGAGAGGGAATTTGTCTAGACTACTGCTGGTGACGCCACCTTTGTCACAACCTCTTCACCAAATGATAGCTACCGGCAAATAGAGTTTCACTCTCAAGCACAAAGCTCGGTGCTGTGTCAAGCAACAAAGACCCTGGTTTACTGGCGTACAAACTGATCCATAGTGATTAATGTGTTTCATTATGGCCAAAACGACTGGCGCATGAATCTGATGATCGGAGCTGTACCTGAAATGCAGGTACTCGATGAATGCTGGCCCACTTTTTGGGTGGCACTAGGGAAGTATAATGGAGTCCACTGTATCCAAGTCATCCACTGGGCTGCATTCCCTCAACTTTTCATGCTCTACAAGGTGATAAGGAGCCTGACCAACTGGTTGTTAGATTAGCAGCCATGCTCTCAGAATTGAGGCTTGGATAGTTCAGTAGTATCAGCCGAGCTCCAATGGCTGGATACTGGACCTCCTTCTTGGTGTATTATCTCGGAGTCTTGGTGAGAACCGAACTTTTTATGTTGTGTTCGAAGCTCTGATGATCCCTTTCTTGAATTCGGTGACCTGAAATTTTAGCACATCTACGTTGACCACGCATTACAATTGTAGAACGTATAGTCATTGTCATTGCAATATCTCATCGAAAGCTATAACCATGGGTCATTGGAATCACTTGAAACAAGTCCTGACTGTGTTTTGTATTTGCTCTTGGCAGGTTTTAACTGAGGCTGCAATCAAAGCTTCAAACCCTCCTGCTTTCAGACACTGGGAAGAGAATTCGCCTACGGTTAACATACCAAATCATTTTCGTGGTTCTGTATCTCCACTTCGCCGAAGCGTTGAAGAGAAACGCTTCATCTCAACTGTTACTCGCGGTGCGATATTTCCACCTAGCACAGCATCTTTCTGTAGAGCCGCAGGATTCATTTGTGTGGAGGACGTAAACATTACACCCTACAATAGTGAACCAGTTGGCACTCTAAATGTTGTACCCTTGGCACGAGGAAGTCCAGGTCGCACCATGGGCATTAAAACTATCAACGACTTTCAGTTTGATTTCTTTTTGGAAGAGAACCTTGCGAAGGGAGCGTCAATGAACCTCGCCGAAAATCTTCATGATCCTATTCCAAAAAGATCGTTTCTTCCGAAGGCGGTGGCAGACACACTTACCCCTGTTACCACATCCAACTTGCCGAAGCTAAGGCAGACTTTCAATATTGGTGAGAACACCAAGATGGCTACCATCATGGGCACAGCCGCATACCTCTGCGAGAATCCTCCTCTTCCGGGTGAAGAAAGAGCGTGCCCAGCCTCAGTAGAGAGCATGGCCAAGTTCGTTTCTTCTCAGTTGGGAAGGAATGCGACGATGCTTAAAACTAGGGGAGCTCCAGGGAATGCACCGGCGCAGAAGAAACCACTAATAGTGAAAGACTTCACGAAGCACTCAGTTGAAGAGGGAAAGAAAATAGTCGTGTGCCACAATTTGATGTTCCCTTCTCAATTGTACTACTGCCACCACGTCACAGGTACGAAAGTAGTGGAAGCATCTCTAGCAGCTGCTGATGGTTACATCATTCGTGGTGTAGCTGTGTGCCATTTGAATACAACCATGTGGGGCTCGGAGCATCCTGCGTTTGCAGCTCTCAAAATACCCCGTGGCGCTGAAGCTTGTCATTGGACTTCCCAGAACGACTTAATTTGGGTACCCGTTCAGCAGTAAAGTTGTTGCCAAGCTTTCAAGGATCAAGGTATCAGGGCTTTTCCGGTTTTCATATGGCGGCTAACAAACAATATCTAGGCATAGCTCATCAGTTTGTTAGAGTCACAGGATCTCTAGTATCTTGACTTAGCTTTCTTTTAGTCACAGGATTTCAGTGTTTTGACAACCCAGTTTTTCTACCATGCTTGTCGTAGTCTCAGTAATGCTTCGAGTCAGGGTTGATACTGTTCACGATATTTTTCCAGCACCCCATGCGGATTTGCTTCAGACGCACTGTACGTGAGCCAGTGCATTACAAAGACATAAATGTAGTTTACACGAGGTTTTCAAGGATCCTCACCAACAACTCTTGAGATGGCTTTGTTGTAACACACATTGTGTATGTGCTACTTCCCTTTCAAAGATGTGAAATGCGCTCTTGAATGCAGCTGAGAACTGCCCCACCTGAATCTGCAAGCAAATGGAAGTGGGCCAA
The DNA here is from genome assembly GCF_059467195.1 of Physcomitrium patens. Taxonomy (NCBI): domain Eukaryota; kingdom Viridiplantae; phylum Streptophyta; class Bryopsida; order Funariales; family Funariaceae; genus Physcomitrium; species Physcomitrium patens. The sequence goes on along the minus strand of NC_143422.1, from coordinate 11,988,789 downwards.
CCTATGGGCCTCCCACGTAGTGAGCTGATGTAAGTGTATTTGCTCTCTAATTTTAACTATAGGGGCTCTTACATTCCATACAAAGAACGAGTCTCTCTTGTCGATATTTCAACTGTACCCAATATTCATATCATCTCTTCATGTTGCTGGGAAAGTACTTTGAAATGAGAGGATTTCCCCACACCTTCCAAAAAGATGACTTTTTAGAATCCAAAAGAGATATTCGAGAGATACAAAAGAGACATACAAACAATGATTCTCTGAAATAATAACTGGATAGGTATACCCTACAGCTAGAATACTGAACCAATCAATGCTAAAGCATGTAAGTACCAAGAGAATGAATCTTGCATGGCTAACTACTGCATGCTGCTCGAGGGAAGAGCTTCGGTGATGTGCACGAGGAAGAGAAAAACCACGCGGAAAAAATATTAAAGAAATCAGAGGCACGCGTAGTAGAAAGTAGTTAGTAAGCACTGGATATCTATGAAGCACAAATAGGATACCAACCTCAACATCACCCTTTAAGACATTCTCTAAGGAAAGCACTGTGCATCACAATTCGAAGACGGATATAAACTAGTCAGGTTTCGTTTCAATATATGGTTGCACGTGTTAAATTCTGAACACCTGGCTCTAGTATATGAGGTGGTACTACAGCATGTACTACACTTCGTCGCAAGTACATAATGGAATTTCATCTGAAATGTAAATCATCTTCGTACCCCCGGTTCTAGTGGTAGAATATGTGTCTGTTCATACACATTTCTGCTTGTTATAAATGACCAACACAACGTAATGTTGAAAACTGGGACAGCTGCTCAAGAGATCCATCTTTGAAAATGCTATCAGACAATGCAATTTACAGAGGAAAGTCCACAATTCAGGCGAATTGACAGTCAGTAACAGCTACCGCTTAGCTTTAGTAGCGGAGTAACACTGCCAGAGCCAATTTTAAGTTGTCACCACACAAACAACTTAATAGCAAAAGGTGAACGACCTCCAGCAAGTATACACGACTGACCTGCTGAACGACACACTAGAAGTACAAAAAAAATCTCTACATTACATGCATCTTACAACGGAAGTCTCTCAATACAAATGAGAGAACCACTGTATTCATCATTAACAGCAACAAGATCAAGATGAATTGTGACTAAGAAATCTTACAGCCCATTTAGAGCACACACGTAAAACTCTGAAAAACTTAGTTCTGTCCAAAAAAAACTTCTTTTCTTCAAAGCACTTAAACTGTTTCCACCCTTATTGACAACAAACGTAAATTCTTTTGGCTAGAATTTTTTCCGACTCATCAGCTTGCTTCACCTGAATTCATGAGCATACATACAAATTTCCGTAAGAAAGCACTTCAAATTAAAAAATTGCAAAAAGCTCAACGGTGGAATCAGAAATAGGAAAAACAAATGGCTTCATTTTCTCAAAACGTTCACACGAAAACAGTAATCATTCATGGAACGTTCAGTGCAGATCTCAGAAACCTTCATACTAATGCATAAGGAGTTCATAGATCATTTTATCACGCACTTTTCCAACTCATTTCGAACCTGCCGCGAGGCAAGAATCCTCTGTCACATGTTTCAGATTAATTAAACAAAACAATGAACTGAAATAAAAATTAAGAAGAGAGAAGGGTCAAACAACATCACCAACTCACCTGAATTCAACTTCAGGATTTTATGTCATTCCACTCCATAACAAGGAAAGTTCTGCACATGAAAGACATCACTACAAAAGCTTAGAAACAGTACAACCTACAGCACTAACCTCGGCTCGAACGACAGACTGAAAATCCAAGTTTGAATATAAATCTTCATATCCATTTCGTCATCCTACCAGCTACAACAACCGAAGTAATAATTTGACAAACGGATATGCCCTGCCTGCAATTATCCACTTTATGACTCACCACAAATGACAATCTGATTTACCTGCACTACAGCTAACAAATCGAATAGCAATGAGTGATTCTGGCTTCGATGACCAGTCAGGAACCTACCGCAACTAGTGATCGGATTCGGTTTACCAGAAACATCTGACGTTTTCCAAAGCAGGCCAGGGGGATGGAATTATGCTAAAAGAACAGAGTGAACATGCAATATCAATGATGCGTAAAGCAATGTGGAGATTCGCGCACACATTTGCAGCGACGGAGGTGCAATATCACAGCATATCGGAGTCTTAAACAAACAAGAACCTCATGGGACTCGTTGTTCGAAATCAAGCCTAAACGCAATAACAGTATAATTTTAACAGATGTAAGAGAAGCGCTAACCAAATTTCACATCCAATAGCTCATTCGATTCCACATTTCGTTTCCCTCGTGCCCAAGGGGGCTCCAGACTCGTGATCAGGTCTTCAACAATCCATGAACAGGTTCAAACCCTGACGCATCGGCATTGAATTCAGTGAAAGTGATGGAAGCTTGTGATCGGAGAGCGAATGCACGGAAACCCTAAATTGCTGTTGTGCTTGCTGCATTCCAAGCAAGTCCAAGCAAGTTCTGGAAAACTCCGAAGGACATGGAAATTGTAATTTGAATATGACGGCAGATTCTAGGGTGGAACATGCATTTATTAGATACTTTAATTTTAAAAATGATGACTTTTAATTTTTTAAATATCTCTTTTTTACAAAAAAAAAATAAAAATTATGTGCATTTATTTATTAATAAATTAGAAAGTGGTTAGATAATTATACTCAAGTAAATAATAATAATAATCTATTCAATCTTTAAACGTGCCAGTTCATTTTAATTACTATTTTTTTAAAGTTCATTATTTGTATTATCTTGAAGACTATTTTAAATTTTGTTTTGTTATATTTTTATCTTTTGGAATATGCTAAATATTTTTGGTATGAAACACAAAAAGTTATTTATTTTTTGCAAGAATATTACATTAAGAAAATTTAATATTCTGGAAGTATTCTGCACTTTAAAAGGATATTAAAACTAAGATATAGCATCTGGATAATGTAAAAGGTTTTAAAACTTTAACATTTTTGGTTTTGACATAGATTTGATAATATTGAAACTTTAATTGATGTAACTTACACCTACCATACTATAAAAAATATGGTTGAGTTTTTAGAATGGATACAAGTTCTTGGTCTTAATTTTTAGGATTTTAGACTTACATATTTATATCTTTCTTGTATAAATTTAATTATGTATTGCATTTAGTGACTTGTTTGGCTTTCATAGCTTATTGTACATTAGTTATTTAATTAAGTCTTATTTGTATATATATATATATATATATATATGACCCCAATTAATATGATATCTTTTAAAGATGTGGATGGCAATCCTTTGATTTCATAAGCCATTTCATTTTCTAGCAAAAATTAGCAAGGAAAGCCATTCATCAAAGTACCTTTGTATGATGAAAGCATAATTAAAAATATGCTTAAGAAGAATTGTAGCTCTTCAAAGCTTATCCTTCTATTACCTTTGTCCAACATATAATATAATAAGAAGGTAATATTTATTTAGTGAGTTATTTATTTATTTTTGAATTTCAAATTCTTTACTTTCATCAACGTTACTAATTTTGATGTTATAGTGTAATATGTTTTTCTTTAAGAAAAGTAAACAGCAGTGAGTTAAATTTTCTTTTTTACAAGCAGAATTACTTTTTTTAAACCTCAAAATTTACAAAGGACCACATTGTCAACTGTATGCACAGTTGGGTTTTATTTTCATTTTAATATAATTTATGTTTTCTAAACATTAAATGAAAATGATCAATCCTCAATTTGAAGCAATTACCTATGACCACAATTGTTTCTTGTTGCAATCCCTTTGCTAAAGAAAGGCCATGTCAGTTTTTACTATTTTTTTGTTTCAAAATAACTTGCATAAAAATGTCAAATTTTGCCACATCTATAGCACCAATCACTTTGTTTACCACATCTGCTATTTCTTGTCACAACTTAAATCCAACCATGTTTATTTTTATTAATTTTTATCAAATTTTCTATTTTACATCAGGAGTTGAAAAAAAAAAATTAAATAAGAAACTCGACCTTTCTGCAAATCACTTTGAGATAATATTTGTTTGAATCCATGTTTTAATAGGAGGTGTTTTATTTACTTTTTGATCAAAATATCAATCATTATTAATTTTTTTACCTCCTCTACTTTCAAAGTGCTCCACAATACTAATAAGTATCTTTCACAACTACACAAATGTCAAAATGCTTCAATCACTCAAACTTGAAAGCAATTAAATTTATCAATATATGTATGCTTATATATATAGAGAGAGAGAGAGAGAGAGAGAGAGAGAGAAATTCATGCTTATGCAAGGGACTGAATAAGGAATAGAATCTTTAATGCCGTGCGTCCGATGGAGTGGGATCTGTGGACGAAAATGATGGGGACGAGAACACGAAGGCGAACTGAAGCAAGGGCAAGAGAAGGCAAAAGGCAAACAAAGGAAAAGGAAAAGGGAGCAGTGGTCCAACTGGAGCGAGAGGGAGCGAGAGGGAGGGGGAGGGGCTTTATTGAAATAAGGAGCGAGGCTCCACTGACATTTTTTTTTCTGGTTCTTAGGGGAAGTGCGCACTCTGCCGCGGGGCTTGACGTTCAACCCAACTCACGCTTGTGCCAATACCATGGCCCAAGGGCTTTGAACAGCCCGCTGGCGCTGTTGGCCCTCACCGCTTCTCCTTTACTTGGCCTGTGCGGGACCTGCTGCCGATTGTTTCGTTTCTTCGGAGTGTTTTTTTTCTTCTGTCTTCTTTTTATTACGTGAATATATTTTTTTCGATAGGTTTGTGAGTTTTTGCGAGGATTAGGGTTTTGGGGGTTTGTGGCATTGGTTGTAGCTATGGCGGAGCGAAACGGGGACGGGAAGGGCGGTAGGGTGCAAATCAACTTGGAGCTCTATGGCAAGAGGTTGAAGCTGCTGAACAACAAATGGAAGGAGCACAAGAAAGAGATGTGGGGAGGTGCGGACGCCATCGCCGTGGTCACCCCGCCCGCGTCTGAGGACTTGCGCTACCTCAAGTCCACCGCATTGCATATCTGGTTGTTAGGGTACGAGTTCCCCGAGACTGTGATGGTGTTCATGCCTGGCGCGTTGCACTTCGTGTGCAGCTCCAAGAAAGCCGCACATCTTGAGGAATTGCAGAAATCGTCGAAGATGCTAACAGGTGTGGATATTCATATTCATATGAAGGAGCGCAAACAGGACGGCAGTGTGCAGATGAATAGCGTTTTGGACGCGGTGAAAGGTTTTAGCAAGGGGAAGACACCCACCGTTGGGGTTCTTTCGCGTGAGGCCACGGAGGGCTCGGTCATGGAGAAGTGGGCCGAGTGTCTGGAAGCCTCAGGTGCTGCCACTGTAGACGTTTCTGGTGGATTTTCGGAGATTTTTGCTGTTAAGGATGAGGTACGGGAGGTTGCTCTAGGACGCTATTACATTTAGGTTAAGGTTTTACGGGATTCTGAGCAGATAGAAAAGAAAAAGAAAAAAATATATAAGCAGGTTTTAGGTTCGTGGTGTTGACAGTGCTATGCACGCCTTTTTCATCACGGGTGCTGTCTGCATGTGGAGCTGAGACAAGCCATGCTTGTTTGTCACGATCTTGTCTTTTCGAATGTTTGAAACTTTCATTGTTTTTTCTATGTTAGGAAGAATTAAGTGATTTCTAAGGCATTTGGAATGAATTTGTTAACTGCAACGGAACACCCGGGTCTCTCTTTGGGTGAATTGCCTCTAGCATTGATTTGAGGTGGATGTGTCGCAGGAAGAGATTTCCAACATCAAAAATGCATCTCATTTGAGTGCGGCTATCTTAAAAAGCTTCGTGGTGCCGAAACTGGAAGTGATCATCGACGAAGAGAAAAAAGTGACTCACTTTGAGCTGATGGAGCAAACTGAAAACGTGATTACGAATCCTGGTAAATACGTTAAATTGAAGGCAGAGGATGTGGACATCTGCTATCCTCCTGTTTTTCAAAGTGGCGGAGTGTTCGATCTGAAGCCGAGTGCAGTGAGCAACGAGGAACCTCTGTATTATGATACGCTTGGTGTGATATTGTGTGCGATTGGTGCACGGTTCAGGTCGTACTGTTCGAACGTTGCAAGGTCGATCATGATAGATGCAGACAAAACGCAGGAGAAAGCGTACAAGATTCTTTTGAAAGCTCATGAAGCAGCCATAGCTGCACTTAGACCAGGGAACGCCATGTCAGTTGCGTACAAGGCTGCTTACGCTGTGGTGGAGTCTGGAGGGCCAGAGTTTTTACCCTACTTTACGAAGAACGCAGGAACTGGAATAGGCATCGAGTTTCGGGAGTCGGGTTTGACCCTGAACGCCAAGAACGAGCGTGTGATTCGCCCTGGGATGGCGTTCAATGTGTCGCTTGGCTTTCACAATCTGACTACAGAGTCGAGCAATCCAAAATCCAAAACGTTTTCCCTTCTTCTGGCGGACACAGCGATCGTTGTGGAGAAAGGCCCACCTGAGGTGCCAACACTGAAATGTTCCAAGACGTATACTGACATAGCGTACTCGTTTAAAGACGACGAGGAAGACGAAGAGGTGAAAGTGGAGGCGAAACCTAAAGTGAAATCAGAGAGTAATGGGTCCAATGAACCTGCCGTTCGAATGGCGACTCTGCGATCCGACAATCAGGAGATGACCAAAGAGGAGGTGTTTTTCTTGCTCTGATCTTCTCTCAGCGGTGGATGAGTCATGATTGGTGAATGCCCTTATTTGCGTGTTAATCTGTTAACTGTCGATGTGTTTATAAGTGTGAACGGTATTCGTTTATCATGTTTAATTCATATCTTTAAAACTGTGTTTGTCTTGCTTACTTTATCTTCTACCAGACTGCGTGCTTTTTTATTTTCTATTTAACTATGGTCATTCAATCCTTTGAGTTTGTGTGTATGTAATTGGGTGTTTTTATTTTTTGGTTTGGTGTTCTCTTGTTTTCTTGCTATAATTTGACGTAATACCCATCAAGCTGTTTACTGGACGTTATTAATGTGCAACAGCAACGACGGCAGCACCAAGCTGAATTAGCAAGACAGAAGAACGAAGAGACAGCCAGGAGGTTAGCGTCTGGAGGCTTGGGATCTGGAGATGGTCAGGGGCCAAACAAGACGACAGGAGACATCATAGCATACAGAAATGTGGATGACATTCCTGCTCGAGAGTTGAAGATTCACGTAAGTAGTATTGGCTTAAATAGGACCATTTTATTCATGTACGGTTTATGTTTCTCGATGATTAGACGGCAACAGAGTTGGAATCCGATTCAGCAGATATATCTGCGGAGCTCGATGCGAAACTTCTTGTGCGTGGTGAAGAGGTAGGACAATGTGGTAGACTGTCAAGAAATATCTTTCGGTTTTCCTATCCGAGATTGAATTATGGCATGGGTGCTTTTCTTCTGCAGGTGGATCAAAAAAATGAAGCGGTATTGTTACCTGTCTATGGTTTGCTGGTACCTTTCCACATAGCCACGGTTAAGAGTGTTTCAAGTCAACAGGATGGCGGGCATTCGTACATCAGAATCATATTTAATGTCCCAGGAGCAGGTTTTGGGCCGAATGATGTACCCACTCAAAAATTCCCCAGGTCGATATATGTGAAAGAGGTTTCATTCAGGTCAAACGATACACGGCATTCGTACCAAGTTGTGCAGCTGATAAAGACTCTTCGGCGACAAGTGGCTCAACGGGAGTCGGAACGTGCGGAAAGAGCCACATTGGTGACTCAAGAGAGGTTGCAGATCGGGAAAGGTAGACCCATCAGGTATTTTGGACATGGGACCCTTGTCAATGTCATTATTTCTCTGAGCTAATGATTTTTGTCACTTAGCGCAGATGACTTCAAAGCTGAAGGTGGAGTCATCTGTGCTGACTCGAAGTTCTCCTTTGAACTTTCTTCCCTTGGTGCGGAAGTTTCTTACCGTGGAAGTCCTAGTTCTCTGCTGGGCTCTTGTATAGGCGAAATGCATGTCCATGTGCTGTTGGCTGTCTATGGAAGCAAGTTTTGTAATCCACTTGCTGTCCTTTCTAAGCAGTGCGGTTTGTCAAATTATGGAAGGGGCTGTATCTTTTCTAGCATGAGTATGTCACCTAGCCGTTGGTCGAGAAGGGTCGTTATTGAGACTTTCGTGGCTCTTGGTACATTTTTCCACACTTTGTTTAGTGCAACCGATTCGCATGGGTTTTCCCAGGTTATCAGATCTCTGGATTCGGCCAGCGTTTGGGGGTAGAGGGCGGAAAATGAGCGGTACATTGGAGGCACATACAAATGGATTCCGGTACTCAACCATGCGGCAGGAAGAGAAAGTGGACATCATGTACCGAAACATTAAACATGCCTTCTTTCAGCCAGCAGAGAAGGAAATGATTACTCTTGTTCACTTCCACTTACATAATTATATTATGGTCGGAACCAAGAAGACGAAAGACGTGCAATTCTATGTCGAGGTATGTCCGTCAATGTCACTTCATGACGAAGTCATTTTATGCTTGAGCGAGAGATAGGATGGAGGCGGTGGCAGTCCTCTTGCAACGTGCATGAGAGCTCGTACTTGCTAATCCTTTTTTTTTCCCGCTATTTGTGCATTATATTGCGTATTTTTGTTTTGCACCCAATGCAGTGAAGTAAATATCTCTCAGTTTTAGCTCTGTGTTGTTCCTGGATTTTACTTGTATGCAGTGATGTTTCTAGCTTATGTTTCGAAGGTGTGAGGTTTGCTGATGCGTGGATGGTATTGTTTATAGGTGATGGAAGTTGTACAGACGCTAGGGGGCAGCAGGCGGTCAATGATGGACCCAGATGAAATTGAGGAAGAACAACAGGAGCGAGATAGGCGCAACAAGATTAACAAAGAGTTCGAAGCGTTTGTGAAGCGAATGGCAGAACTGTGGGACCAGCCACCATGGCGGGAGCTAGACCTAGAATTTGACATTCCTTTCAGAGAGCTTGGGTTCCACGGAGTGCCTAATAAGTCATCTGCTTTCATCGTGCCAACGGTGAACTGTTTGGTTGAGCTAATAGAGACCCCGTTTCTGGTTGTGAGCCTGAATGACATCGAGATTGTGAACCTGGAAAGAGTGGGTTTAGGGCAAAAAGCATTTGATATGGCGATAGTGTTCAAGGATTTCAAGCGAGAAGTTTTGCGAATTGATGCCATTCCTTCAACATCGCTGGACGGAATCAAGGAATGGCTCAACTCGATGAACATCAAATATTACGAGAGCAGGATGAATCTGAACTGGCGACCAATCCTGAAGACGATACTGGAGGTTAGTTGATGATTTTGTTCTTTTGTAGATGTCAGCCTTCTTAGCATATTGTTGAACATATGCAGCAGACTGGTTTTTCTTGTACTTGTCTCTGCAAGATGCTCTTTCAGCAAGAAGGATACGTCAGATAAGGCTTGCAGTGAGAACAGAAACTCAGTTTATATGGAGATTCATTATTGGGCATTTACGTGTGTTCATTGTCTGTTCACACTGTTGCACATATGTATGTCTGCTGATCATACTTGAATATATTAGATGTGTTCGGAAGTAGATGAGGACACTGTAATATGGTGCTGATTGCAATTTTGTGGTTTTTTGACGTGATAGGACCCTGACAAGTTCATTGAGGACGGTGGGTGGGAGTTCCTGAACATGGAGGCTAGCGATTCTGAGTCCGACAAGTCGGAAGAGTCAGATGAAGGATATGAACCATCTGACGTGGAAGTTGTGTCTGAGTCGGAAGATGACGACTCTGATGATGAATCAGTTGTTGAGTCCGATGACGATGAGGTACGTCCTTGTATAGATACTTGGTTTGAATGGTGTTCGAGTTTCTGATTGAAGGCGTTTCTGTTTTGGTACTGTGTCGCGTGTTGTTTGATGAATGGCGTACTTGGCATTGTATTATTTTAGGCCGAGGAAGAAGAGGACAGCGAAGAGGAAGAAGGTTTGACTTGGGACCAACTAGAAGAAGCCGCGAAAAGGGATGATAAAATGAAAGGAGACGAAGAGGACAGCGAGGATGAGCGTCATCGGAATCGGAAGAAGGCTGCCGGGAAAGGCAGGATGCCTGATCCCAGGGATGCGAAACGGGGTCAGCCGAATAAAAGGCCCAAAGTAAGGTGATGATCAGTGTGTGGCATGGGTCTCAACCATGTGTTAGATTTCTCTCATGTAAAATCTTTATCACTTTCTCTGTCGCTGTGGGTCAAATTTTGAGAACTCTCAGCTTGATACCAGTAGGTTCAGAGGGTTCCTTATCTGTACACGATGCTGGATGGAGACGATAAGCCACTCGCTATGTCCAGATTTGGGCATTTTTTAGAGTGAGGATCAGATTTTGATGTTGTGGTGCGCCCAGAACGTGTTGACACTCCCTCGTTATTTTGTTGAATTTGGTGTTGGAGATGGATTTAGTTCTGATAGGAGCGGGCCAGCAGAATTTTCCTGTGACACTACAGAATATCTAGAAAGAGGATTCGACATCTTGTTTCAGTGCGCATAGAGCTTTATTTGTTTCCATCATCGCTGAAACGGCATCATGCGTCTTTTAGTCTATGTACTGGACTCTTATTGAAAAGCAACAATCTTGTACTACGTTATTTCTTTGTGAGCGTTTGCTTTTAAAATTTATCTGCTCTAATATTTATCTTGATCGAAGTTTCATGGCTTTTAATACATTGTTCCATTATGGTTACGGTGGTAGATAAGTGTAGGTCAGTTTCTATTGGTGTGGACCGGATGTTGTGACATGTGTAAGATGACAGCCATCCGTTAATATAATTGTTCACTTCGTATTTTCTTTTAAAGTCATGAAAATTCTCCCCTATCTGTTCAACTGCAGTGGTTACATGAGATAGTTCACCAACAGAAGATAACAAAAGAAGAAAGCTCCATCTTCATATATCAACATATCTAACTGTTGTTATTTATAAAGCACTATCCTAAATAGTGTGTTGACAAAGGTCATCGCATTATCTGCGCGAGATAAAGGCACCAACTACTAGTAAGAATACCTCATGGTACTTATAATATTCATATGTTGCTGAAGGTCAACCATTTGCTTCGGCCACTTTTAAGAGCTACACCGAACACTAGGATATCTTTAGAGACACATTAGATAGGCTTTTTCTGAAGATCTGTTAAGTAAAAAATTTCTCATATTCTTCGTGTTTGAAATGTCCCACATAAAGTCCGTATCAATGGTTGCAATACCATCTCAAAAAGCATTCATTCCACTCTTTTACTTCTGGGATGTTCAAAGTGAACTCACATACTCAAATACAAGAATTCGTTGCGAAGCACATCCAGGCTGCTTTGCCGTGTGAGCGACTGACTGTCAGTGCCTCACCATCAAAGCTACTGCTACCCGACCCAGAACCAGAGAGCTCGACAAATTCGTTCCCTAGTTGGGCCTGGCGACCAAGAACCCGCAGATCTGCACCTGCTTCTTGCTGTCGAAGCCCAGCACGCGGACCCAGCAGCTAGGGTACGACGTCTTGCACTCCTGGATCTCCCGCAGCACCTGCGAAGAGTCGGTGCACCCGAACATGGGCAACTTCCACATGGTCCAGTACCGCCCGTCGTAGTAGCCCGACGAGCCCGACCCCGAGAAGTTGGTGCGGCTCACGGCTCCGACCTGGACAAGTCACCCCAGCGCGTCATCAGACCACATTTGCACCGTGACCTCGATGCCCGCGGAACCCACTCCGGACGACCACATACCAATGCCTCTGCCTTCGACAATACTACTGTCTACTCGTGGGACGCCGGGAAGAACACCGACTTACCGTGTCGAACTCGATGCAGGGAATCAAGTTCTGCTGGATCATGTAATCCACCTGCCTCGCGATCTGGTCATCGCTCAGCGGGGGCAGGTACGAGAAGGTCTCGAACTTGGGCTGCCCGATGGGGTTCCACACCTGCGCAATCACAAAATCGTACAACTCTTAAAATTTCCGGATGTCTAATCATCAGGTCTCATCTCGTGGAAATCGACTAGTACGACCCCGAATATGTTCGATTAAGGGACGACAGAGACTCACTTGCATGCATTGCACGCGGCTGCCGTTCTGGACGGAGCTCAATTGCTGGGATTTTGAAGTGAAAAGGGTCGCTGACTTCAGTCCAGAAAAAGCCTTGACGGAGGAAGACTCGCGAGAGGCGGCCACAGATGATGACGCCACAGTCACAGAGACAGGAGCCACAACGGTTGAAGCCACAGCGGAGGCCATTGCTAAAATCTCTCCACACTCGAATCGCAAGGGCAATGCAGCCAACAGCTTGGGCACAGGGGACACCGAGCAAGACCTGGTGGGTACAAATTCCACCCGGTATGTTTATATGCTAGGGAGTGCCGGGGCATGCCCCGAGCTGAGCTCTGGAACGCTCCTTGTCACCCTATCTTTACGACGTCGCTGCATGCAATCCTCACCACAATTAAACATTTTCAGTCAACAGATAAGTCCTTTTTTGGGATGAAATTTTTTCGACCAGAAGCGGAGCCGTCCAGAGGATAATCCAGACCCCATTATTCTGGACTTCAACAGCACCTTATCGAAAAAGAGCTCAGAACATGACGCCGCCTCTCCGGAGAGTCTGAACACCAGTGCAGAGAATCGTCAGTTTCCCGATGCGTACCTTGAAACGGATGTCGTCGAGAAAAGTGTGTGTATGCGGAAGTTGGAGAAAACCCAGACTTCATTGCTCGATGAAGCATGTAGCTTCGCAGTCGTACTTCTTGCACTCCTCCATCTCTCGCATCTCTTGCGCATTGTGGTTCCCCAACACCTGCACAGCGGCGGTCATGTCCGGATTAGGGATCGTCTACACCAGATAAGCCACGGCGTTTTTCTCGGAGAAAAATACCATCCTTTGGTTCAACAACGGTTGCTGCGTTTTCCACGTTCGGATACAACCCTGCCCAGTTGCTGTGAGAGATTGACGAGTGCAAGAAGACCCTCTTCCCATGTTCCAGACACAGGCCTTCGCCGAACTGAGATACATCGCAATCGACACACCGGCCGCTTCAGAATCAGTGACTAGCATACCCAGCTGCTATTGGCTTCGTCGGCTACACGTCTGAGCTTGGTACTAGAGATTAGCTAGAACAGAAGAGCTTTCTAATCTGAAAATGTTTTTCTGTGCATGTAGGAAAGTTACTTCCTCCAGCGCGTGGATACAACCCACCACAGCATGTGCAGACAGTTGTTAGATTTCGGCCATGTCTTGCTGATGCACACTTGTATTTTATATTATTTTATTTCTTTATCTCTTCTCACTGTGTATTCCATGAACTCGTGCGCCCTCTCCAATGACATAGCTTTCGGTTGTTTCCATCAGCGGTTGTATTGCTAGTTTTAGAAATACCATTCTTCCTCGACGAGATGGTAGCTTTGACGGATGGTGGTGGCGCCGTAGACAATACCTGTGGATCTGTGTGTTTTTGTGTGCACATACTCGATCTCTTTCTCTGGTTTATCACATACTAACAATGCTTTGTATTGCGTGATCGGCGTCGTAGTCGCCGTTGCTTGAATCTCGCTTGTCAAGTTTTCTGCACACCCGAGTGGCTGGAAGCATGTCCCCATTCATATTCTATGTGCATGGTTGGATTGCACCAGACTAACTGTGAGGAGATATACAAAGTACATCACCAAGCCTGTATGTGGTCAAAGTTCCACTTTCATCAACAAGTAGAGTATTAACGTTTGTTCAGATAAGTTTTCTTCAAGAAAGAAAGAAAGAAAGCATGCTTGTGTATGCACATGAAGCTCATTGGAAATTGGAGGGTTAAGTAGATTTAAAAGAATGGTTTTTGTGCTAAATGGCACAACTTTGAGGTAGTCTAATTAGAAGGATTTAAGGTTGTAAGAAGGGTTATGTTTTTTTAATCTTGTTATTTTTTAGCACTATTTCATTAGTATAGTTTTTATTATGAAAACAAATTGCAATGTATCTTTTCACTAAACAAAATAAAAGAAATCCTACTCATAGTGCAAAGAGGACAAACATTAGTTTAGATACTCCAAAATCTTGCAAATATTTCTTTTTGTCTTGACACATCTAAAAGTGCATATTTGGTCAAATGTTTTGATGGTGTTAGCTATTTATGGGATATTTTTCATGTTATGTATCTATTTTTAAAAAGAAATTTTATTGCAAGATGTCTAATTTTTATCATTATTTATTAGAATAATTGTTTCTACTTAATATATGGATTTAACTTAGAGGATATTAAAATAATAATATTTTGGTACTTTGTTTTTAAAAAATTATAATAAGAAATTTATAGATTCTAATTGGAATTATCTTACATGCATATTTTTTTAGTTTAATAATGTCATCTTGTAAGTATAGTTTTAATGTAAATGTTTAAGGACTTGTATTGGACATGGATTAAAAGGTGTTACTACTAAATCATGTTACTATGAATATCAAATTATTAAACATCGATTTAAAAGAATAAAATTTTTACTCCAAAGTTTATTACATCTATAAGATTTTATATATGTTTCGAAAATATCTAATTCATTAGCTACATTTTCAATAGTAGTTTGGTGAAGAAATTAGAGATATGGATAAATTTATTTAAGTTGGTTAAATGAAAAAAGTAGCAATCATTTGACCAATTATTTTTAAATAAAGGTTAGCCAACCTCCATATATGTAAGATGGTCTTTGTTATCACCACATGGTTACTAAGCAAAGAAGTAAGAAATGACAACCATTCTTATTCTATTGCACAATGTAATTAGGCTTTTAAGTCTCAAGGCTTATCTATATGTTTCAAATTTCACTCTTTTTAATGGTTTAGTAAGAACTTTTGTTGGTTGTATATTGGTGTTAATATAATATAATTTGATTTTTTTTTTTCTAAGTATACTTTTACAAATATGATGGTAGAGAATTCTATCTACTTAGTTTTCACTATTAGTTGATTTTGTAATTGTCAACTTGTCACGGACATATATTTATTGTAATTGTTATTCAAGTAATATGAATAGGTAAAAGTAGATAAAAGTAGATTAATTTCATAATAACTTTTA
Source organism: Physcomitrium patens (assembly GCF_059467195.1). NCBI lineage: Eukaryota > Viridiplantae > Streptophyta > Bryopsida > Funariales > Funariaceae > Physcomitrium > Physcomitrium patens. The sequence continues at coordinate 11,973,723 of NC_143422.1, read as the reverse complement.
AAGAAGCTTCCTAGAAGCTTTATAGATGTTGCTTTGACTTTACATGTATTTGTTGTTGATTGGTAGGTTAGATACTTGGTCAGCAAGTTAAGCATGTGCCACACATGTTGGTAGCTTGCGAAAAAAGCTAACTATATGGCACCCATATTAAAAACTTGCCTTATAAGTCAAGATACGTGTTGTGCAAAGTCAACACGTTTTGGAGGTCTTATGGAATGTTGCCATGTAGCTCCTAGATAGATAATATATATAGAGGTAAGTATGAAGCCTTCTTCATTCTTGTCAATTCCTTTCTTGCTTCTAGTTTAGTTTTAAGAAGTCTCTAGTTCTCTTGTATTTTGGCAATAGTAATTCTAGTTTCTTTTTAATATACATATTTTTTTTTATATATATATATTTGTTATACTTCTTTGAAAAAGTCTCACTTGTATATTTGTTTTCTTTGAGTTCTTATCTTTGAGAGATTGACAAGAATACACTTACAATATCAAAGCTTTGTCTTTTCTTGATTAAGAATGGATTATCTTTTTTTCTTGATAAGACATAAGCATATTAGATGTTGTGGATTATCCTCTTTTAAATTTGATATTATTCTTTTTGTTCTCAAGTTCTTTCTTTTACTTAACTTTAGCAATATTAGACATCTCTTTTCTTCTAAGTGTTATTATAATAGAGCTTGTCAAAATGAATAGTGCAATGGTACAAATTCTAGTATATTTGAGGGAGTTAATCAATCTATAATATTGTATATTTCACAATTTTGACAACTTGTGATTGATATCAAGTGGAATGATACTACACTCATTAGCCAATTTCTTTATGGATTATAATATGAGGTAAAGAAATTGATGGTCAATTTACTTAATCCTCAAACATTGAGTCAAGTAATTGATTTTGCTTTAAAGAATGACAATCGACTTTTTAAATTTTTATTCGAAAATTGCATAAGTAGGCCTCAATGTTGTTGTATTGTAATTATTCATAGTATGTAAAAATTGACTAAAACACATGATATATTTATAAGTATTGATGTGTATTAGAGTGATTAATAGGTTAATTTAAAGAGAGTTGATGAAAGAAAATTTATTTTGAGGTTTACTTATTTTGATTGTAGTATCTAAATTATATAAGATTTAAATATTTAATACAAAATTTAAAGAAAAGATTGGAACTCAAAGATGAAGATACAAACCTCTAAGAAGCTTATTTGGAAGGATGAAAGCAAAGTATGGATGGATGAAGATAAGGAATGAGGATCTTCATCTCTATTGATTGAAAGCCATGCCCTATAGGCTCTCAAGAGGCTATCTGCAACCATAATAAGGATTTTGGCAACTTCAAAAAGAACATTTGAGAATTAGAAGCAAGGATTGCATAAAGTTTAGAAGGTTTGGAATTAAGGTGATGAAGTTGTAGCCATTTGAAGTTAATGTGTCTTTTTTAGACATATTGTTGTTCTTTTAAAAATACAAGGAGTTATATAATAGATTTTGAAGATCAAGAGTGCAATCACAAGGCTGATTTCAAAATTTATGTCTTTACAAAAGAATTGTTATATTTGGAGTTTGTATAAAGGAGTTATAAAGCATTGAAGACAATACATGTAATTCAAAGGCAGAACGTGAATCATTTTATTGATATTAATAGTTGGAACTACACCTTGAGTTTTTGAACAAAGTTTTGGCTCAAAATTTCTAAAGATATGTGTTATTAGGTTGAAAAATTATAAATAAATTATTTTATGATATTTGAATATTTAGTTTGTGAGATATAAAAAAAATTACATATGGATATATTCAAGCAAGGCTATAAAGCTATTGTTAGTATTTAAGCAATATCTCAAGATTTTTAAGAAATTTGCAATTAAAATTTGTTGTAGTATTTTTTTAAAATACATCAATACTTCATGTAAATTTTTAGTTTGTTTGGATACTCCGATTATGAGATATGATCTATTGAAGTTTTGATAAAATTCACCTCATGAATATATAAGGATTTAGAATATTTTTATCATATTTTGGATGTTCTTTAGTACTTAGAACTTATGTATTGATGTTATTACCTCTATAGGAATACTTTTATATATATATATATATATATATATATAGAAAGATAACTTGATGTTTTTTTATCTCAAGACTTGATTGAGTAATTAGTGATAGCCAAAAGCCCAACGCTTTTTTGACACAAATTCTCTCTACCCAAACTTTATTGGTGCTTCCATTGAAAGAGCCTCAAGGCACCAAATTTTTCAACAAGTCAAGATGGAAAATCAAATCCCAAGGTTTTCTTTACGAAGTAGAATAGGTGCCTATGATTTATTCAAGGTATTTGCTCAATTTATAAAAGAGAGGCAATAAGTGCATTGAAAGGATAGAAACACCACCTAAGCTTTACAAGTAGTGATGGATAAGATTGGAAGGTTTGATGAGAGTGACATCACTAAGTTCCTAAGGATTTACACATATATGTGCATATGTGCATCAAGTTTTAGAATTGAAGATGATTACCATCTTTGATTTGGCAATGATACCAAAAATTAGAAAAAAGATGCAGGAGTTGCATACTAAGGCTATGTGAGGGAAGAAATTTGAAGAACTCTTGAAAGATGAATTTTTTGAGGAAGATTTCAAAAGAATGAAAAAAAAAATCTTTTTGGAGTAGATTGAATAAAGGCCAAGAAATCAAATGGCTCCAAATGAACTAATCATGGAATTTGAGACTAAATTTGGACAATTGCCAATACAAGAGAGGCAGCTCTTGGAAACAAAAAAAATTGGATTATTCTTGTAGGCAGCTATTGAATACTTAGAAGACAAGTTGTTCTTTCATTTAACAAACAAGACATTTGAGAGTGGTTTTATCAATAAGGTATTTTAGTAATAAATTATTACTATACTATAATATTTATACTATTGCAATAAAGTATTATTGTAATAAATTATTATTGTATTAAAATATTTATATTATTGCAATAAAGTATTGTTGTACTACAATGTTTTTGTTATTGTGCTATGTTGCTATTGTGCTACAATGCTTTATTGCTTCAATGTATTGCTATGATGAGATATTACTACAATGCAAGGATATTATCTTTGTGATGGATTGTTGGAATATTATGATGTTGCATTCAAATGCTTTTGTTGTTGTAATGTATTGCTAAAATATGTTGTTGCTATGCAATAATATCTTTGCTATTGGACTATGTTGTAATCAAATATTAATACATTGCAACGTTTTTGCTTTGATATTTTGCTATTATTCTTTTTGTTTTATATGTTATTGAGTTGTATTTTTTTCCTACAAAAATATTTAAAAAAATGAATAGTTTTTTATAGGTTATGATAGAAAATAAAAGCATGATACACAAAGACAATTTCTTGCTATTGGAGCTTGAGTTGGAGTTGCAATGATTGATGCATACCTAAGCCTGTGAATAGTCACTTCTATAGTTGCAAGATTTACAAGAACCATCTTTACAAGTTAAAAGAAAAGAATCAAAGTAACATATCCTTCTTTTTCAAGCTCAAGTTAAATAGTGCTTAGTGAACATGTACAAAAGTGGTCAAAGATTGCACCACTAACTTTGTATTGATGTCTAATAGTATTGAAGGTGCATAAATATCATTGTTTCTACAAATTACAATTATGTATTAAATAATATTATTTATGATATTAAAAGATCTCTTAAGGAATTTTTATCCTTGAGGTAGGGATTTGATAATAATTTATTAAATAACTTAACAACAGTTATTAGATGTATTGGTGTTTTGTTTAAATATAAGTAAGATATTTTGTATTGTATTCTTTTTTATACTTAATGGACGTAAAGAGTTGGAGTGTTTTTTTAGCAATCAAACTAAGTTTAATAATTTACAAATCAAAATATTTTATCGAAGTTATTTTTATGTGATATGTAAATCCATTAAAAAAACACCTTCCTTAATTGAATGTTGTCATAATACCTTTTGACATAGTTGGGCTAAATGATTAATGTTATCATTAGTGCATTTATTGTAAGTCACATAATACTCTATAAGATGGCTTTTTAATGTTTTTTTTGGTTTTAAATTGATGTTGTTTGAATTTTTATTGCTTTATAATATTCTTAATTTGTTTGGGGGAGATTGGAAATTAATATTTTATAATACATGTTAATTTGTACTTTTTCTACTTCCAATCTAGTAATAACAAAGAAGTCTAATATTTCTACTAAATTAAAACATAGAAGTAGCTACACTAAGAAAGGTTCAAATCTGTTACTAAACAAATAAGAAAGCTTTGAAAATCTATTGTATTGTATTATTATTTTACAAGGGGTGATTTTATTACATTTAAAAGATGTTGGACTTCTATTTTGTAAGTAAATTTTTCCTTTCAAAGTACCTTTCTAATACATTTTTGGTAATTTTGAAAAAGATTTCTGGTATCTTTTTTTCCTTTTTCTTTTCTTCTATTTTCTTTCATTCAGCCACTCCCTTTCACATTTCACAGTGGAATATGTGTTTCTATTACTTCATGTCTCATGCCTTCCTGGGCACATTATCTCTTTTATCTTCTGATGTAAGAAATTTCTCTAGGTGAGTATCAACTCTTAAAATCATGCTTATCTAATCGATTCGATTTATATTATAAAGTCATTTGATTTAAAATACATGTTTGCTTATGCTGTGATTGTTAATCCTTGTGCAGGAATCAGTAACAAATATGTGTGACTTGACATTCCGAATATTAAGAATATCAAACATTTGTTATTTGACAGATTTTCAGAAAAAGCTTTTCAAGTATGTCATTCCATAAGTTTTATTTTGTTCGGTCTACCTCTGAAAAGTGTGCAAATCACCTGACTGTACACTTTCAGCAACTTATGGGTTTGAACACATTGACAAGTTCCATAAGGGAACTATACCAGTACGTCGTGCCTTTTCCTTGCTCAGGTGGTACAATGACCTGTGTCGACAGACTTATTGGCAATCGCCATGTAAAAACTATTGACATTGACAGACACAAAGTAATGTGTTGCAGTGCGAAGACTCAACCTTCTTCTCGTAATAACTGGTACTGGTTACTTCTCTCAATTCACCACTGCGGTTTTACAGAAAGTCGAGGACTCTTGGTGACTTTCACAAAAATACTCGTCTATTAAAATGAAAATAACTACCAACAAAGAGCCCTCATCATGAAACTTTCATTATGTATCATACAACGCAATTACCAAATTCAAACTACAATCAAACTAGTTACATTACAATCAACCGGGTTTCGTCATAGAAGTTTCATGCTTTCTCACGAAAAGCAACCAAGCTTAATGGGCAACAATCAAGCTAGTTTACGACAAAAGCACCGAAAGAATCTGAGAGGATTGACCTGACGCAATTGCTGCCGTTACAGATGTTCAAGTGGACTTCGCTATTCGTATCGGAGAAACTCAGAATATCAAGCCAAGTGACAGATAGAAGTCGCGGCTCAACACAACTATACAAAATAAACTTCAAACATGAAAAAACCCATTCTTTTGCTTCTGGGATGTTCAAAGTGAACTCACATACTCAAATACAAGAGTTCGTTGCGAAGCACATCCAGGCTACTTTGCCGTGTGAGCGACTGACTGTCAGTGCCTCACCATCAAAGCTACTGCTACCCGACCCAGAACCAGAGAGCTCGACAAATTCGTTCCCTAGTTGGGCCTGGCGACCAAGAACCCGCAGATCTGCACCTGCTTCTTGCTGTCGAAGCCCAGCACGCGGACCCAGCAGCTAGGGTACGACGTCTTGCACTCCTGGATCTCCCGCAGCACCTGCGAAGAGTCGGTGCACCCGAACATGGGCAACTTCCACATGGTCCAGTACCGCCCGTCGTAGTAGCCCGACGAGCCCGACCCCGAGAAGTTGGTGCGGCTCACGGCTCCGACCTGGACAAGTCACCCCAGCGCGTCATCAGACCACATTTGCACCGTGACCTCGATGCCCGCGGAACCCACTCCGGACGACCACATACCAATGCCTCTGCCTTCGACAATACTACTGTCTACTCGTGGGACGCCGGGAAGAACACCGACTTACCGTGTCGAACTCGATGCAGGGAATCAAGTTCTGCTGGATCATGTAATCCACCTGCCTCGCGATCTGGTCATCGCTCAGCGGGGGCAGGTACGAGAAGGTCTCGAACTTGGGCTGCCCGATGGGGTTCCACACCTGCGCAATCACAAAATCGTACAACTCTTAAAATTTCCGGATGTCTAATCATCAGGTCTCATCTCGTGGAAATCGACTAGTACGACCCCGAATATGTTCGATTAAGGGACGACAGAGACTCACTTGCATGCATTGCACGCGGCTGCCGTTCTGGACGGAGCTCAATTGCTGGGATTTTGAAGTGAAAAGGGTCGCTGACTTCAGTCCAGAAAAAGCCTTGACGGAGGAAGACTCGCGAGAGGCGGCCACAGATGATGACGCCACAGTCACAGAGACAGGAGCCACAACGGTTGAAGCCACAGCGGAGGCCATTGCTAAAATCTCTCCACACTCGAATCGCAAGGGCAATGCAGCCAACAGCTTGGGCACAGGGGACACCGAGCAAGACCTGGTGGGTACAAATTCCACCCGGTATGTTTATATGCTAGGGAGTGCCGGGGCATGCCCCGAGCTGAGCTCTGGAACGCTCCTTGTCACCCTATCTTTACGACGTCGCTGCATGCAATCCTCACCACAATTAAACATTTTCAGTCAACAGATAAGTCCTTTTTTGGGATGAAATTTTTTCGACCAGAAGCGGAGCCGTCCAGAGGATAATCCAGACCCCATTATTCTGGACTTCAACAGCACCTTATCGAAAAAGAGCTCAGAACATGACGCCGCCTCTCCGGAGAGTCTGAACACCAGTGCAGAGAATCGTCAGTTTCCCGATGCGTACCTTGAAACGGATGTCGTCGAGAAAAGTGTGTGTATGCGGAAGTTGGAGAAAACCCAGACTTCATTGCTCGATGAAGCATGTAGCTTCGCAGTCGTACTTCTTGCACTCCTCCATCTCTCGCATCTCTTGCGCATTGTGGTTCCCCAACACCTGCACAGCGGCGGTCATGTCCGGATTAGGGATCGTCTACACCAGATAAGCCACGGCGTTTTTCTCGGAGAAAAATACCATCCTTTGGTTCAACAACGGTTGCTGCGTTTTCCACGTTCGGATACAACCCTGCCCAGTTGCTGTGAGAGATTGACGAGTGCAAGAAGACCCTCTTCCCATGTTCCAGACACAGGCCTTCGCCGAACTGAGATACATCGCAATCGACACACCGGCCGCTTCAGAATCAGTGACTAGCATACCCAGCTGCTATTGGCTTCGTCGGCTACACGTCTGAGCTTGGTACTAGAGATTAGCTAGAACAGAAGAGCTTTCTAATCTGAAAATGTTTTTCTGTGCATGTAGGAAAGTTACTTCCTCCAGCGCGTGGATACAACCCACCACAGCATGTGCAGACAGTTGTTAGATTTCGGCCATGTCTTGCTGATGCACACTTGTATTTTATATTATTTTATTTCTTTATCTCTTCTCACTGTGTATTCCATGAACTCGTGCGCCCTCTCCAATGACATAGCTTTCGGTTGTTTCCATCAGCGGTTGTATTGCTAGTTTTAGAAATACCATTCTTCCTCGACGAGATGGTAGCTTTGACGGATGGTGGTGGCGCCGTAGACAATACCTGTGGATCTGTGTGTTTTTGTGTGCACATACTCGATCTCTTTCTCTGGTTTATCACATACTAACAATGCTTTGTATTGCGTGATCGGCGTCGTAGTCGCCGTTGCTTGAATCTCGCTTGTCAAGTTTTCTGCACACCCGAGTGGCTGGAAGCATGTCCCCATTCATATTCTATGTGCATGGTTGGATTGCACCAGACTAACTGTGAGGAGATATACAAAGTACATCACCAAGCCTGTATGTGGTCAAAGTTCCACTTTCATCAACAAGTAGAGTATTAACGTTTGTTCAGATAAGTTTTCTTCAAGAAAGAAAGAAAGAAAGCATGCTTGTGTATGCACATGAAGCTCATTGGAAATTGGAGGGTTAAGTAGATTTAAAAGAATGGTTTTTGTGCTAAATGGCACAACTTTGAGGTAGTCTAATTAGAAGGATTTAAGGTTGTAAGAAGGGTTATGTTTTTTTAATCTTGTTATTTTTTAGCACTATTTCATTAGTATAGTTTTTATTATGAAAACAAATTGCAATGTATCTTTTCACTAAACAAAATAAAAGAAATCCTACTCATAGTGCAAAGAGGACAAACATTAGTTTAGATACTCCAAAATCTTGCAAATATTTCTTTTTGTCTTGACACATCTAAAAGTGCATATTTGGTCAAATGTTTTGATGGTGTTAGCTATTTATGGGATATTTTTCATGTTATGTATCTATTTTTAAAAAGAAATTTTATTGCAAGATGTCTAATTTTTATCATTATTTATTAGAATAATTGTTTCTACTTAATATATGGATTTAACTTAGAGGATATTAAAATAATAATATTTTGGTACTTTGTTTTTAAAAAATTATAATAAGAAATTTATAGATTCTAATTGGAATTATCTTACATGCATATTTTTTTAGTTTAATAATGTCATCTTGTAAGTATAGTTTTAATGTAAATGTTTAAGGACTTGTATTGGACATGGATTAAAAGGTGTTACTACTAAATCATGTTACTATGAATATCAAATTATTAAACATCGATTTAAAAGAATAAAATTTTTACTCCAAAGTTTATTACATCTATAAGATTTTATATATGTTTCGAAAATATCTAATTCATTAGCTACATTTTCAATAGTAGTTTGGTGAAGAAATTAGAGATATGGATAAATTTATTTAAGTTGGTTAAATGAAAAAAGTAGCAATCATTTGACCAATTATTTTTAAATAAAGGTTAGCCAACCTCCATATATGTAAGATGGTCTTTGTTATCACCACATGGTTACTAAGCAAAGAAGTAAGAAATGACAACCATTCTTATTCTATTGCACAATGTAATTAGGCTTTTAAGTCTCAAGGCTTATCTATATGTTTCAAATTTCACTCTTTTTAATGGTTTAGTAAGAACTTTTGTTGGTTGTATATTGGTGTTAATATAATATAATTTGATTTTTTTTTTTCTAAGTATACTTTTACAAATATGATGGTAGAGAATTCTATCTACTTAGTTTTCACTATTAGTTGATTTTGTAATTGTCAACTTGTCACGGACATATATTTATTGTAATTGTTATTCAAGTAATATGAATAGGTAAAAGTAGATAAAAGTAGATTAATTTCATAATAACTTTTAAAGAAGCTTCCTAGAAGCTTTATAGATGTTGCTTTGACTTTACATGTATTTGTTGTTGATTGGTAGGTTAGATACTTGGTCAGCAAGTTAAGCATGTGCCACACATGTTGGTAGCTTGCGAAAAAAGCTAACTATATGGCACCCATATTAAAAACTTGCCTTATAAGTCAAGATACGTGTTGTGCAAAGTCAACACGTTTTGGAGGTCTTATGGAATGTTGCCATGTAGCTCCTAGATAGATAATATATATAGAGGTAAGTATGAAGCCTTCTTCATTCTTGTCAATTCCTTTCTTGCTTCTAGTTTAGTTTTAAGAAGTCTCTAGTTCTCTTGTATTTTGGCAATAGTAATTCTAGTTTCTTTTTAATATACATATTTTTTTATATATATATATATTTGTTATACTTCTTTGAAAAAGTCTCACTTGTATATTTGTTTTCTTTGAGTTCTTATCTTTGAGAGATTGACAAGAATACACTTACAATATCAAAGCTTTGTCTTTTCTTGATTAAGAATGGATTATCTTTTTTTCTTGATAAGACATAAGCATATTAGATGTTGTGGATTATCCTCTTTTAAATTTGATATTATTCTTTTTGTTCTCAAGTTCTTTCTTTTACTTAACTTTAGCAATATTAGACATCTCTTTTCTTCTAAGTGTTATTATAATAGAGCTTGTCAAAATGAATAGTGCAATGGTACAAATTCTAGTATATTTGAGGGAGTTAATCAATCTATAATATTGTATATTTCACAATTTTGACAACTTGTGATTGATATCAAGTGGAATGATACTACACTCATTAGCCAATTTCTTTATGGATTATAATATGAGGTAAAGAAATTGATGGTCAATTTACTTAATCCTCAAACATTGAGTCAAGTAATTGATTTTGCTTTAAAGAATGACAATCGACTTTTTAAATTTTTATTCGAAAATTGCATAAGTAGGCCTCAATGTTGTTGTATTGTAATTATTCATAGTATGTAAAAATTGACTAAAACACATGATATATTTATAAGTATTGATGTGTATTAGAGTGATTAATAGGTTAATTTAAAGAGAGTTGATGAAAGAAAATTTATTTTGAGGTTTACTTATTTTGATTGTAGTATCTAAATTATATAAGATTTAAATATTTAATACAAAATTTAAAGAAAAGATTGGAACTCAAAGATGAAGATACAAACCTCTAAGAAGCTTATTTGGAAGGATGAAAGCAAAGTATGGATGGATGAAGATAAGGAATGAGGATCTTCATCTCTATTGATTGAAAGCCATGCCCTATAGGCTCTCAAGAGGCTATCTGCAACCATAATAAGGATTTTGGCAACTTCAAAAAGAACATTTGAGAATTAGAAGCAAGGATTGCATAAAGTTTAGAAGGTTTGGAATTAAGGTGATGAAGTTGTAGCCATTTGAAGTTAATGTGTCTTTTTTAGACATATTGTTGTTCTTTTAAAAATACAAGGAGTTATATAATAGATTTTGAAGATCAAGAGTGCAATCACAAGGCTGATTTCAAAATTTATGTCTTTACAAAAGAATTGTTATATTTGGAGTTTGTATAAAGGAGTTATAAAGCATTGAAGACAATACATGTAATTCAAAGGCAGAACGTGAATCATTTTATTGATATTAATAGTTGGAACTACACCTTGAGTTTTTGAACAAAGTTTTGGCTCAAAATTTCTAAAGATATGTGTTATTAGGTTGAAAAATTATAAATAAATTATTTTATGATATTTGAATATTTAGTTTGTGAGATATAAAAAAAATTACATATGGATATATTCAAGCAAGGCTATAAAGCTATTGTTAGTATTTAAGCAATATCTCAAGATTTTTAAGAAATTTGCAATTAAAATTTGTTGTAGTATTTTTTTAAAATACATCAATACTTCATGTAAATTTTTAGTTTGTTTGGATACTCCGATTATGAGATATGATCTATTGAAGTTTTGATAAAATTCACCTCATGAATATATAAGGATTTAGAATATTTTTATCATATTTTGGATGTTCTTTAGTACTTAGAACTTATGTATTGATGTTATTACCTCTATAGGAATACTTTTATATATATATATATATATATATATATAGAAAGATAACTTGATGTTTTTTTATCTCAAGACTTGATTGAGTAATTAGTGATAGCCAAAAGCCCAACGCTTTTTTGACACAAATTCTCTCTACCCAAACTTTATTGGTGCTTCCATTGAAAGAGCCTCAAGGCACCAAATTTTTCAACAAGTCAAGATGGAAAATCAAATCCCAAGGTTTTCTTTACGAAGTAGAATAGGTGCCTATGATTTATTCAAGGTATTTGCTCAATTTATAAAAGAGAGGCAATAAGTGCATTGAAAGGATAGAAACACCACCTAAGCTTTACAAGTAGTGATGGATAAGATTGGAAGGTTTGATGAGAGTGACATCACTAAGTTCCTAAGGATTTACACATATATGTGCATATGTGCATCAAGTTTTAGAATTGAAGATGATTACCATCTTTGATTTGGCAATGATACCAAAAATTAGAAAAAAGATGCAGGAGTTGCATACTAAGGCTATGTGAGGAAGAAATTTGAAGAACTCTTGAAAGATGAATTTTTTGAGGAAGATTTCAAAAGAATGAAAAAAAAATCTTTTGGAGTAGATTGAATAAAGGCCAAGAAATCAAATGGCTCCAAATGAACTAATCATGGAATTTGAGACTAAATTTGGACAATTGCCAATACAAGAGAGGCAAATCTTGGAAACAAAAAAAAATTGGATTATTCTTGTAGGCGCTATTGAATACTTAGAAGACAAGTTGTTCTTTCATTTAACAAACAAGACATTTGAGAGTGGTTTTATCAATAAGGTATTTTAGTAATAAATTATTACTATACTATAATATTTATACTATTGCAATAAAGTATTATTGTAATAAATTATTATTGTATTAAAATATTTATATTATTGCAATAAAGTATTGTTGTACTACAATGTTTTTGTTATTGTGCTATGTTGCTATTGTGCTACAATGCTTTATTGCTTCAATGTATTGCTATGATGAGATATTACTACAATGCAAGGATATTATCTTTGTGATGGATTGTTGGAATATTATGATGTTGCATTCAAATGCTTTTGTTGTTGTAATGTATTGCTAAAATATGTTGTTGCTATGCAATAATATCTTTGCTATTGGACTATGTTGTAATCAAATATTAATACATTGCAACGTTTTTGCTTTGATATTTTGCTATTATTCTTTTTGTTTTATATGTTATTGAGTTGTATTTTTTTCCTACAAAAATATTTAAAAAAATGAATAGTTTTTTATAGGTTATGATAGAAAATAAAAGCATGATACACAAAGACAATTTCTTGCTATTGGAGCTTGAGTTGGAGTTGCAATGATTGATGCATACCTAAGCCTGTGAATAGTCACTTCTATAGTTGCAAGATTTACAAGAACCATCTTTACAAGTTAAAAGAAAAGAATCAAAGTAACATATCCTTCTTTTTCAAGCTCAAGTTAAATAGTGCTTAGTGAACATGTACAAAAGTGGTCAAAGATTGCACCACTAACTTTGTATTGATGTCTAATAGTATTGAAGGTGCATAAATATCATTGTTTCTACAAATTACAATTATGTATTAAATAATATTATTTATGATATTAAAAGATCTCTTAAGGAATTTTTATCCTTGAGGTAGGGATTTGATAATAATTTATTAAATAACTTAACAACAGTTATTAGATGTATTGGTGTTTTGTTTAAATATAAGTAAGATATTTTGTATTGTATTCTTTTTTATACTTAATGGACGTAAAGAGTTGGAGTGTTTTTTTAGCAATCAAACTAAGTTTAATAATTTACAAATCAAAATATTTTATCGAAGTTATTTTTATGTGATATGTAAATCCATTAAAAAAACACCTTCCTTAATTGAATGTTGTCATAATACCTTTTGACATAGTTGGGCTAAATGATTAATGTTATCATTAGTGCATTTATTGTAAGTCACATAATACTCTATAAGATGGCTTTTTAATGTTTTTTTTGGTTTTAAATTGATGTTGTTTGAATTTTTATTGCTTTATAATATTCTTAATTTGTTTGGGGGAGATTGGAAATTAATATTTTATAATACATGTTAATTTGTACTTTTTCTACTTCCAATCTAGTAATAACAAAGAAGTCTAATATTTCTACTAAATTAAAACATAGAAGTAGCTACACTAAGAAAGGTTCAAATCTGTTACTAAACAAATAAGAAAGCTTTGAAAATCTATTGTATTGTATTATTATTTTACAAGGGGTGATTTTATTACATTTAAAAGATGTTGGACTTCTATTTTGTAAGTAAATTTTTCCTTTCAAAGTACCTTTCTAATACATTTTTGGTAATTTTGAAAAAGATTTCTGGTATCTTTTTTTCCTTTTTCTTTTCTTCTATTTTCTTTCATTCAGCCACTCCCTTTCACATTTCACAGTGGAATATGTGTTTCTATTACTTCATGTCTCATGCCTTCCTGGGCACATTATCTCTTTTATCTTCTGATGTAAGAAATTTCTCTAGGTGAGTATCAACTCTTAAAATCATGCTTATCTAATCGATTCGATTTATATTATAAAGTCATTTGATTTAAAATACATGTTTGCTTATGCTGTGATTGTTAATCCTTGTGCAGGAATCAGTAACAAATATGTGTGACTTGACATTCCGAATATTAAGAATATCAAACATTTGTTATTTGACAGATTTTCAGAAAAAGCTTTTCAAGTATGTCATTCCATAAGTTTTATTTTGTTCGGTCTACCTCTGAAAAGTGTGCAAATCACCTGACTGTACACTTTCAGCAACTTATGGGTTTGAACACATTGACAAGTTCCATAAGGGAACTATACCAGTACGTCGTGCCTTTTCCTTGCTCAGGTGGTACAATGACCTGTGTCGACAGACTTATTGGCAATCGCCATGTAAAAACTATTGACATTGACAGACACAAAGTAATGTGTTGCAGTGCGAAGACTCAACCTTCTTCTCGTAATAACTGGTACTGGTTACTTCTCTCAATTCACCACTGCGGTTTTACAGAAAGTCGAGGACTCTTGGTGACTTTCACAAAAATACTCGTCTATTAAAATGAAAATAACTACCAACAAAGAGCCCTCATCATGAAACTTTCATTATGTATCATACAACGCAATTACCAAATTCAAACTACAATCAAACTAGTTACATTACAATCAACCGGGTTTCGTCATAGAAGTTTCATGCTTTCTCACGAAAAGCAACCAAGCTTAATGGGCAACAATCAAGCTAGTTTACGACAAAAGCACCGAAAGAATCTGAGAGGATTGACCTGACGCAATTGCTGCCGTTACAGATGTTCAAGTGGACTTCGCTATTCGTATCGGAGAAACTCAGAATATCAAGCCAAGTGACAGATAGAAGTCGCGGCTCAACACAACTATACAAAATAAACTTCAAACATGAAAAAACCCATTCTTTTGCTTCTGGGATGTTCAAAGTGAACTCACATACTCAAATACAAGAGTTCGTTGCGAAGCACATCCAGGCTACTTTGCCGTGTGAGCGACTGACTGTCAGTGCCTCACCATCAAAGCTACTGCTACCCGACCCAGAACCAGAGAGCTCGACAAATTCGTTCCCTAGTTGGGCCTGGCGACCAAGAACCCGCAGATCTGCACCTGCTTCTTGCTGTCGAAGCCCAGCACGCGGACCCAGCAGCTAGGGTACGACGTCTTGCACTCCTGGATCTCCCGCAGCACCTGCGAAGAGTCGGTGCACCCGAACATGGGCAACTTCCACATGGTCCAGTACCGCCCGTCGTAGTAGCCCGACGAGCCCGACCCCGAGAAGTTGGTGCGGCTCACGGCTCCGACCTGGACAAGTCACCCCAGCGCGTCATCAGACCACATTTGCACCGTGACCTCGATGCCCGCGGAACCCACTCCGGACGACCACATACCAATGCCTCTGCCTTCGACAATACTACTGTCTACTCGTGGGACGCCGGGAAGAACACCGACTTACCGTGTCGAACTCGATGCAGGGAATCAAGTTCTGCTGGATCATGTAATCCACCTGCCTCGCGATCTGGTCATCGCTCAGCGGGGGCAGGTACGAGAAGGTCTCGAACTTGGGCTGCCCGATGGGGTTCCACACCTGCGCAATCACAAAATCGTACAACTCTTAAAATTTCCGGATGTCTAATCATCAGGTCTCATCTCGTGGAAATCGACTAGTACGACCCCGAATATGTTCGATTAAGGGACGACAGAGACTCACTTGCATGCATTGCACGCGGCTGCCGTTCTGGACGGAGCTCAATTGCTGGGATTTTGAAGTGAAAAGGGTCGCTGACTTCAGTCCAGAAAAAGCCTTGACGGAGGAAGACTCGCGAGAGGCGGCCACAGATGATGACGCCACAGTCACAGAGACAGGAGCCACAACGGTTGAAGCCACAGCGGAGGCCATTGCTAAAATCTCTCCACACTCGAATCGCAAGGGCAATGCAGCCAACAGCTTGGGCACAGGGGACACCGAGCAAGACCTGGTGGGTACAAATTCCACCCGGTATGTTTATATGCTAGGGAGTGCCGGGGCATGCCCCGAGCTGAGCTCTGGAACGCTCCTTGTCACCCTATCTTTACGACGTCGCTGCATGCAATCCTCACCACAATTAAACATTTTCAGTCAACAGATAAGTCCTTTTTTGGGATGAAATTTTTTCGACCAGAAGCGGAGCCGTCCAGAGGATAATCCAGACCCCATTATTCTGGACTTCAACAGCACCTTATCGAAAAAGAGCTCAGAACATGACGCCGCCTCTCCGGAGAGTCTGAACACCAGTGCAGAGAATCGTCAGTTTCCCGATGCGTACCTTGAAACGGATGTCGTCGAGAAAAGTGTGTGTATGCGGAAGTTGGAGAAAACCCAGACTTCATTGCTCGATGAAGCATGTAGCTTCGCAGTCGTACTTCTTGCACTCCTCCATCTCTCGCATCTCTTGCGCATTGTGGTTCCCCAACACCTGCACAGCGGCGGTCATGTCCGGATTAGGGATCGTCTACACCAGATAAGCCACGGCGTTTTTCTCGGAGAAAAATACCATCCTTTGGTTCAACAACGGTTGCTGCGTTTTCCACGTTCGGATACAACCCTGCCCAGTTGCTGTGAGAGATTGACGAGTGCAAGAAGACCCTCTTCCCATGTTCCAGACACAGGCCTTCGCCGAACTGAGATACATCGCAATCGACACACCGGCCGCTTCAGAATCAGTGACTAGCATACCCAGCTGCTATTGGCTTCGTCGGCTACACGTCTGAGCTTGGTACTAGAGATTAGCTAGAACAGAAGAGCTTTCTAATCTGAAAATGTTTTTCTGTGCATGTAGGAAAGTTACTTCCTCCAGCGCGTGGATACAACCCACCACAGCATGTGCAGACAGTTGTTAGATTTCGGCCATGTCTTGCTGATGCACACTTGTATTTTATATTATTTTATTTCTTTATCTCTTCTCACTGTGTATTCCATGAACTCGTGCGCCCTCTCCAATGACATAGCTTTCGGTTGTTTCCATCAGCGGTTGTATTGCTAGTTTTAGAAATACCATTCTTCCTCGACGAGATGGTAGCTTTGACGGATGGTGGTGGCGCCGTAGACAATACCTGTGGATCTGTGTGTTTTTGTGTGCACATACTCGATCTCTTTCTCTGGTTTATCACATACTAACAATGCTTTGTATTGCGTGATCGGCGTCGTAGTCGCCGTTGCTTGAATCTCGCTTGTCAAGTTTTCTGCACACCCGAGTGGCTGGAAGCATGTCCCCATTCATATTCTATGTGCATGGTTGGATTGCACCAGACTAACTGTGAGGAGATATACAAAGTACATCACCAAGCCTGTATGTGGTCAAAGTTCCACTTTCATCAACAAGTAGAGTATTAACGTTTGTTCAGATAAGTTTTCTTCAAGAAAGAAAGAAAGAAAGCATGCTTGTGTATGCACATGAAGCTCATTGGAAATTGGAGGGTTAAGTAGATTTAAAAGAATGGTTTTTGTGCTAAATGGCACAACTTTGAGGTAGTCTAATTAGAAGGATTTAAGGTTGTAAGAAGGGTTATGTTTTTAATCTTGTTATTTTTTAGCACTATTTCATTAGTATAGTTTTTATTATGAAAACAAATTGCAATGTATCTTTTCACTAAACAAAATAAAAGAAATCCTACTCATAGTGCAAAGAGGACAAACATTAGTTTAGATACTCCAAAATCTTGCAAATATTTCTTTTTGTCTTGACACATCTAAAAGTGCATATTTGGTCAAATGTTTTGATGGTGTTAGCTATTTATGGGATATTTTTCATGTTATGTATCTATTTTTAAAAAGAAATTTTATTGCAAGATGTCTAATTTTTATCATTATTTATTAGAATAATTGTTTCTACTTAATATATGGATTTAACTTAGAGGATATTAAAATAATAATATTTTGGTACTTTGTTTTTAAAAAATTATAATAAGAAATTTATAGATTCTAATTGGAATTATCTTACATGCATATTTTTTTAGTTTAATAATGTCATCTTGTAAGTATAGTTTTAATGTAAATGTTTAAGGACTTGTATTGGACATGGATTAAAAGGTGTTACTACTAAATCATGTTACTATGAATATCAAATTATTAAACATCGATTTAAAAGAATAAAATTTTTACTCCAAAGTTTATTACATCTATAAGATTTTATATATGTTTCGAAAATATCTAATTCATTAGCTACATTTTCAATAGTAGTTTGGTGAAGAAATTAGAGATATGGATAAATTTATTTAAGTTGGTTAAATGAAAAAGTAGCAATCATTTGACCAATTATTTTTAAATAAAGGTTAGCCAACCTCCATATATGTAAGATGGTCTTTGTTATCACCACATGGTTACTAAGCAAAGAAGTAAGAAATGACAACCATTCTTATTCTATTGCACAATGTAATTAGGCTTTTAAGTCTCAAGGCTTATCTATATGTTTCAAATTTCACTCTTTTTAATGGTTTAGTAAGAACTTTTGTTGGTTGTATATTGGTGTTAATATAATATAATTTGATTTTTTTTTCTAAGTATACTTTTACAAATATGATGGTAGAGAATTCTATCTACTTAGTTTTCACTATTAGTTGATTTTGTAATTGTCAACTTGTCACGGACATATATTTATTGTAATTGTTATTCAAGTAATATGAATAGGTAAAAGTAGATAAAAGTAGATTAATTTCATAATAACTTTTAAAGAAGCTTCCTAGAAGCTTTATAGATGTTGCTTTGACTTTACATGTATTTGTTGTTGATTGGTAGGTTAGATACTTGGTCAGCAAGTTAAGCATGTGCCACACATGTTGGTAGCTTGCGAAAAAAACTAACTATATGGCACCCATATTAAAAACTTGCCTTATAAGTCAAGATACGTGTTGTGCAAAGTCAACACGTTTTGGAGGTCTTATGGAATGTTGCCATGTAGCTCCTAGATAGATAATATATATAGAGGTAAGTATGAAGCCTTCTTCATTCTTGTCAATTCCTTTCTTGCTTCTAGTTTAGTTTTAAGAAGTCTCTAGTTCTCTTGTATTTTGGCAATAGTAATTCTAGTTTCTTTTTAATATACATATTTTTTTATATATATATATATTTGTTATACTTCTTTGAAAAAGTCTCACTTGTATATTTGTTTTCTTTGAGTTCTTATCTTTGAGAGATTGACAAGAATACACTTACAATATCAAAGCTTTGTCTTTTCTTGATTAAGAATGGATTATCTTTTTTTCTTGATAAGACATAAGCATATTAGATGTTGTGGATTATCCTCTTTTAAATTTGATATTATTCTTTTTGTTCTCAAGTTCTTTCTTTTACTTAACTTTAGCAATATTAGACATCTCTTTTCTTCTAAGTGTTATTATAATAGAGCTTGTCAAAATGAATAGTGCAATGGTACAAATTCTAGTATATTTGAGGGAGTTAATCAATCTATAATATTGTATATTTCACAATTTTGACAACTTGTGATTGATATCAAGTGGAATGATACTACACTCATTAGCCAATTTCTTTATGGATTATAATATGAGGTAAAGAAATTGATGGTCAATTTACTTAATCCTCAAACATTGAGTCAAGTAATTGATTTTGCTTTAAAGAATGACAATCGACTTTTTAAATTTTTATTCGAAAATTGCATAAGTAGGCCTCAATGTTGTTGTATTGTAATTATTCATAGTATGTAAAAATTGACTAAAACACATGATATATTTATAAGTATTGATGTGTATTAGAGTGATTAATAGGTTAATTTAAAGAGAGTTGATGAAAGAAAATTTATTTTGAGGTTTACTTATTTTGATTGTAGTATCTAAATTATATAAGATTTAAATATTTAATACAAAATTTAAAGAAAAGATTGGAACTCAAAGATGAAGATACAAACCTCTAAGAAGCTTATTTGGAAGGATGAAAGCAAAGTATGGATGGATGAAGATAAGGAATGAGGATCTTCATCTCTATTGATTGAAAGCCATGCCCTATAGGCTCTCAAGAGGCTATCTGCAACCATAATAAGGATTTTGGCAACTTCAAAAAGAACATTTGAGAATTAGAAGCAAGGATTGCATAAAGTTTAGAAGGTTTGGAATTAAGGTGATGAAGTTGTAGCCATTTGAAGTTAATGTGTCTTTTTAGACATATTGTTGTTCTTTTAAAAATACAAGGAGTTATATAATAGATTTTGAAGATCAAGAGTGCAATCACAAGGCTGATTTCAAAATTTATGTCTTTACAAAAGAATTGTTATATTTGGAGTTTGTATAAAGGAGTTATAAAGCATTGAAGACAATACATGTAATTCAAAGGCAGAACGTGAATCATTTTATTGATAGTAATAGTTGGAACTACACCTTGAGTTTTTGAACAAAGTTTTGGCTCAAAATTTCTAAAGATATGTGTTATTAGGTTGAAAAATTATAAATAAATTATTTTATGATATTTGAATATTTAGTTTGTGAGATATAAAAAAATTACATATGGATATATTCAAGCAAGGCTATAAAGCTATTGTTAGTATTTAAGCAATATCTCAAGATTTTTAAGAAATTTGCAATTAAAATTTGTTGTAGTATTTTTTTAAAATACATCAATACTTCATGTAAATTTTTAGTTTGTTTGGATACTCCGATTATGAGATATGATCTATTGAAGTTTTGATAAAATTCACCTCATGAATATATAAGGATTTAGAATATTTTTATCATATTTTGGATGTTCTTTAGTACTTAGAACTTATGTATTGATGTTATTACCTCTATAGGAATACTTTTATATATATATATATATATATATATATAGAAAGATAACTTGATGTTTTTTTATCTCAAGACTTGATTGAGTAATTAGTGATAGCCAAAAGCCCAACGCTTTTTTGACACAAATTCTCTCTACCCAAACTTTATTGGTGCTTCCATTGAAAGAGCCTCAAGGCACCAAATTTTTCAACAAGTCAAGATGGAAAATCAAATCCCAAGGTTTTCTTTACAAGTAGAATAGGTGCCTATGATTTATTCAAGGTATTTGCTCAATTTATAAAAGAGAGGCAATAAGTGCATTGAAAGGATAGAAACACCACCTAAGCTTTACAAGTAGTGATGGATAAGATTGGAAGGTTTGATGAGAGTGACATCACTAAGTTCCTAAGGATTTACACATATATGTGCATATGTGCATCAAGTTTTAGAATTGAAGATGATTACCATCTTTGATTTGGCAATGATACCAAAAATTAGAAAAAGATGCGGGAGTTGCATACTAAGGCTATGTGAGGAAGAAATTTGAAGAACTCTTGAAAGATGAATTTTTTGAGGAAGATTTCAAAAGAATGAAAAAAAAATCTTTTGGAGTAGATTGAATAAAGGCCAAGAAATCAAATGGCTCCAAATGAACTAATCATGGAATTTGAGACTAAATTTGGACAATTGCCAATACAAGAGAGGCAGCTCTTGGAAACAAAAAAAATTGGATTATTCTTGTAGGCAGCTATTGAATACTTAGAAGACAAGTTGTTCTTTCATTTAACAAACAAGACATTTGAGAGTGGTTTTATCAATAAGGTATTTTAGTAATAAATTATTACTATACTATAATATTTATACTATTGCAATAAAGTATTATTGTAATAAATTATTATTGTATTAAAATATTTATATTATTGCAATAAAGTATTGTTGTACTACAATGTTTTTGTTATTGTGCTATGTTGCTATTGTGCTACAATGCTTTATTGCTTCAATGTATTGCTATGATGAGATATTACTACAATGCAAGGATATTATCTTTGTGATGGATTGTTGGAATATTATGATGTTGCATTCAAATGCTTTTGTTGTTGTAATGTATTGCTAAAATATGTTGTTGCTATGCAATAATATCTTTGCTATTGGACTATGTTGTAATCAAATATTAATACATTGCAACGTTTTTGCTTTGATATTTTGCTATTATTCTTTTTGTTTTATATGTTATTGAGTTGTATTTTTTTCCTACAAAAATATTTAAAAAAATGAATAGTTTTTTATAGGTTATGATAGAAAATAAAAGCATGATACACAAAGACAATTTCTTGCTATTGGAGCTTGAGTTGGAGTTGCAATGATTGATGCATACCTAAGCCTGTGAATAGTCACTTCTATAGTTGCAAGATTTACAAGAACCATCTTTACAAGTTAAAAGAAAAGAATCAAAGTAACATATCCTTCTTTTTCAAGCTCAAGTTAAATAGTGCTTAGTGAACATGTACAAAAGTGGTCAAAGATTGCACCACTAACTTTGTATTGATGTCTAATAGTATTGAAGGTGCATAAATATCATTGTTTCTACAAATTACAATTATGTATTAAATAATATTATTTATGATATTAAAAGATCTCTTAAGGAATTTTTATCCTTGAGGTAGGGATTTGATAATAATTTATTAAATAACTTAACAACAGTTATTAGATGTATTGGTGTTTTGTTTAAATATAAGTAAGATATTTTGTATTGTATTCTTTTTTATACTTAATGGACGTAAAGAGTTGGAGTGTTTTTAGCAATCAAACTAAGTTTAATAATTTACAAATCAAAATATTTTATCGAAGTTATTTTTATGTGATATGTAAATCCATTAAAAAACACCTTCCTTAATTGAATGTTGTCATAATACCTTTTGACATAGTTGGGCTAAATGATTAATGTTATCATTAGTGCATTTATTGTAAGTCACATAATACTCTATAAGATGGCTTTTTAATGTTTTTTTTGGTTTTAAATTGATGTTGTTTGAATTTTTATTGCTTTATAATATTCTTAATTTGTTTGGGGGAGATTGGAAATTAATATTTTATAATACATGTTAATTTGTACTTTTTCTACTTCCAATCTAGTAATAACAAAGAAGTCTAATATTTCTACTAAATTAAAACATAGAAGTAGCTACACTAAGAAAGGTTCAAATCTGTTACTAAACAAATAAGAAAGCTTTGAAAATCTATTGTATTGTATTATTATTTTACAAGGGGTGATTTTATTACATTTAAAAGATGTTGGACTTCTATTTTGTAAGTAAATTTTTCCTTTCAAAGTACCTTTCTAATACATTTTTGGTAATTTTGAAAAAGATTTCTGGTATCTTTTTTTCCTTTTTCTTTTCTTCTATTTTCTTTCATTCAGCCACTCCCTTTCACATTTCACAGTGGAATATGTGTTTCTATTACTTCATGTCTCATGCCTTCCTGGGCACATTATCTCTTTTATCTTCTGATGTAAGAAATTTCTCTAGGTGAGTATCAACTCTTAAAATCATGCTTATCTAATCGATTCGATTTATATTATAAAGTCATTTGATTTAAAATACATGTTTGCTTATGCTGTGATTGTTAATCCTTGTGCAGGAATCAGTAACAAATATGTGTGACTTGACATTCCGAATATTAAGAATATCAAACATTTGTTATTTGACAGATTTTCAGAAAAAGCTTTTCAAGTATGTCATTCCATAAGTTTTATTTTGTTCGGTCTACCTCTGAAAAGTGTGCAAATCACCTGACTGTACACTTTCAGCAACTTATGGGTTTGAACACATTGACAAGTTCCATAAGGGAACTGTACCAGTACGTCGTGCCTTTTCCTTGCTCAGGTGGTACAATGACCTGTGTCGACAGACTTATTGGCAATCGCCATGTAAAAACTATTGACATTGACAGACACAAAGTAATGTGTTGCAGTGCGAAGACTCAACCTTCTTCTCGTAATAACTGGTACTGGTTACTTCTCTCAATTCACCACTGCGGTTTTACAGAAAGTCGAGGACTCTTGGTGACTTTCACAAAAATACTCGTCTATTAAAATGAAAATAACTACCAACAAAGAGCCCTCATCATGAAACTTTCATTATGTATCATACAACGCAATTACCAAATTCAAACTACAATCAAACTAGTTACATTACAATCAACCGGGTTTCGTCATAGAAGTTTCATGCTTTCTCACGAAAAGCAACCAAGCTTAATGGGCAACAATCAAGCTAGTTTACGACAAAAGCACCGAAAGAATCTGAGAGGATTGACCTGACGCAATTGCTGCCGTTACAGATGTTCAAGTGGACTTCGCTATTCGTATCGGAGAAACTCAGAATATCAAGCCAAGTGACAGATAGAAGTCGCGGCTCAACACAACTATACAAAATAAACTTCAAACATGAAAAAACCCATTCTTTTGCTTCTGGGATGTTCAAAGTGAACTCACATACTCAAATACAAGAGTTCGTTGCGAAGCACATCCAGGCTACTTTGCCGTGTGAGCGACTGACTGTCAGTGCCTCACCATCAAAGCTACTGCTACCCGACCCAGAACCAGAGAGCTCGACAAATTCGTTCCCTAGTTGGGCCTGGCGACCAAGAACCCGCAGATCTGCACCTGCTTCTTGCTGTCGAAGCCCAGCACGCGGACCCAGCAGCTAGGGTACGACGTCTTGCACTCCTGGATCTCCCGCAGCACCTGCGAAGAGTCGGTGCACCCGAACATGGGCAACTTCCACATGGTCCAGTACCGCCCGTCGTAGTAGCCCGACGAGCCCGACCCCGAGAAGTTGGTGCGGCTCACGGCTCCGACCTGGACAAGTCACCCCAGCGCGTCATCAGACCACATTTGCACCGTGACCTCGATGCCCGCGGAACCCACTCCGGACGACCACATACCAATGCCTCTGCCTTCGACAATACTACTGTCTACTCGTGGGACGCCGGGAAGAACACCGACTTACCGTGTCGAACTCGATGCAGGGAATCAAGTTCTGCTGGATCATGTAATCCACCTGCCTCGCGATCTGGTCATCGCTCAGCGGGGGCAGGTACGAGAAGGTCTCGAACTTGGGCTGCCCGATGGGGTTCCACACCTGCGCAATCACAAAATCGTACAACTCTTAAAATTTCCGGATGTCTAATCATCAGGTCTCATCTCGTGGAAATCGACTAGTACGACCCCGAATATGTTCGATTAAGGGACGACAGAGACTCACTTGCATGCATTGCACGCGGCTGCCGTTCTGGACGGAGCTCAATTGCTGGGATTTTGAAGTGAAAAGGGTCGCTGACTTCAGTCCAGAAAAAGCCTTGACGGAGGAAGACTCGCGAGAGGCGGCCACAGATGATGACGCCACAGTCACAGAGACAGGAGCCACAACGGTTGAAGCCACAGCGGAGGCCATTGCTAAAATCTCTCCACACTCGAATCGCAAGGGCAATGCAGCCAACAGCTTGGGCACAGGGGACACCGAGCAAGACCTGGTGGGTACAAATTCCACCCGGTATGTTTATATGCTAGGGAGTGCCGGGGCATGCCCCGAGCTGAGCTCTGGAACGCTCCTTGTCACCCTATCTTTACGACGTCGCTGCATGCAATCCTCACCACAATTAAACATTTTCAGTCAACAGATAAGTCCTTTTTGGGATGAAATTTTTTTCGACCAGAAGCGGAGCCGTCCAGAGGATAATCCAGACCCCATTATTCTGGACTTCAACAGCACCTTATCGAAAAAGAGCTCAGAACATGACGCCGCCTCTCCGGAGAGTCTGAACACCAGTGCAGAGAATCGTCAGTTTCCCGATGCGTACCTTGAAACGGATGTCGTCGAGAAAAGTGTGTGTATGCGGAAGTTGGAGAAAACCCAGACTTCATTGCTCGATGAAGCATGTAGCTTCGCAGTCGTACTTCTTGCACTCCTCCATCTCTCGCATCTCTTGCGCATTGTGGTTCCCCAACACCTGCACAGCGGCGGTCATGTCCGGATTAGGGATCGTCTACACCAGATAAGCCACGGCGTTTTTCTCGGAGAAAAATACCATCCTTTGGTTCAACAACGGTTGCTGCGTTTTCCACGTTCGGATACAACCCTGCCCAGTTGCTGTGAGAGATTGACGAGTGCAAGAAGACCCTCTTCCCATGTTCCAGACACAGGCCTTCGCCGAACTGAGATACATCGCAATCGACACACCGGCCGCTTCAGAATCAGTGACTAGCATACCCAGCTGCTATTGGCTTCGTCGGCTACACGTCTGAGCTTGGTACTAGAGATTAGCTAGAACAGAAGAGCTTTCTAATCTGAAAATGTTTTTCTGTGCATGTAGGAAAGTTACTTCCTCCAGCGCGTGGATACAACCCACCACAGCATGTGCAGACAGTTGTTAGATTTCGGCCATGTCTTGCTGATGCACACTTGTATTTTATATTATTTTATTTCTTTATCTCTTCTCACTGTGTATTCCATGAACTCGTGCGCCCTCTCCAATGACATAGCTTTCGGTTGTTTCCATCAGCGGTTGTATTGCTAGTTTTAGAAATACCATTCTTCCTCGACGAGATGGTAGCTTTGACGGATGGTGGTGGCGCCGTAGACAATACCTGTGGATCTGTGTGTTTTTGTGTGCACATACTCGATCTCTTTCTCTGGTTTATCACATACTAACAATGCTTTGTATTGCGTGATCGGCGTCGTAGTCGCCGTTGCTTGAATCTCGCTTGTCAAGTTTTCTGCACACCCGAGTGGCTGGAAGCATGTCCCCATTCATATTCTATGTGCATGGTTGGATTGCACCAGACTAACTGTGAGGAGATATACAAAGTACATCACCAAGCCTGTATGTGGTCAAAGTTCCACTTTCATCAACAAGTAGAGTATTAACGTTTGTTCAGATAAGTTTTCTTCAAGAAAGAAAGAAAGAAAGCATGCTTGTGTATGCACATGAAGCTCATTGGAAATTGGAGGGTTAAGTAGATTTAAAAGAATGGTTTTTGTGCTAAATGGCACAACTTTGAGGTAGTCTAATTAGAAGGATTTAAGGTTGTAAGAAGGGTTATGTTTTTTTAATCTTGTTATTTTTAGCACTATTTCATTAGTATAGTTTTTATTATGAAAACAAATTGCAATGTATCTTTTCACTAAACAAAATAAAAGAAATCCTACTCATAGTGCAAAGAGGACAAACATTAGTTTAGATACTCCAAAATCTTGCAAATATTTCTTTTTGTCTTGACACATCTAAAAGTGCATATTTGGTCAAATGTTTTGATGGTGTTAGCTATTTATGGGATATTTTTCATGTTATGTATCTATTTTTAAAAAGAAATTTTATTGCAAGATGTCTAATTTTTATCATTATTTATTAGAATAATTGTTTCTACTTAATATATGGATTTAACTTAGAGGATATTAAAATAATAATATTTTGGTACTTTGTTTTTAAAAAATTATAATAAGAAATTTATAGATTCTAATTGGAATTATCTTACATGCATATTTTTTTAGTTTAATAATGTCATCTTGTAAGTATAGTTTTAATGTAAATGTTTAAGGACTTGTATTGGACATGGATTAAAAGGTGTTACTACTAAATCATGTTACTATGAATATCAAATTATTAAACATCGATTTAAAAGAATAAAATTTTTACTCCAAAGTTTATTACATCTATAAGATTTTATATATGTTTCGAAAATATCTAATTCATTAGCTACATTTTCAATAGTAGTTTGGTGAAGAAATTAGAGATATGGATAAATTTATTTAAGTTGGTTAAATGAAAAAAGTAGCAATCATTTGACCAATTATTTTTAAATAAAGGTTAGCCAACCTCCATATATGTAAGATGGTCTTTGTTATCACCACATGGTTACTAAGCAAAGAAGTAAGAAATGACAACCATTCTTATTCTATTGCACAATGTAATTAGGCTTTTAAGTCTCAAGGCTTATCTATATGTTTCAAATTTCACTCTTTTTAATGGTTTAGTAAGAACTTTTGTTGGTTGTATATTGGTGTTAATATAATATAATTTGATTTTTTTTTTTCTAAGTATACTTTTACAAATATGATGGTAGAGAATTCTATCTACTTAGTTTTCACTATTAGTTGATTTTGTAATTGTCAACTTGTCACGGACATATATTTATTGTAATTGTTATTCAAGTAATATGAATAGGTAAAAGTAGATAAAAGTAGATTAATTTCATAATAACTTTTAAAGAAGCTTCCTAGAAGCTTTATAGATGTTGCTTTGACTTTACATGTATTTGTTGTTGATTGGTAGGTTAGATACTTGGTCAGCAAGTTAAGCATGTGCCACACATGTTGGTAGCTTGCGAAAAAAACTAACTATATGGCACCCATATTAAAAACTTGCCTTATAAGTCAAGATACGTGTTGTGCAAAGTCAACACGTTTTGGAGGTCTTATGGAATGTTGCCATGTAGCTCCTAGATAGATAATATATATAGAGGTAAGTATGAAGCCTTCTTCATTCTTGTCAATTCCTTTCTTGCTTCTAGTTTAGTTTTAAGAAGTCTCTAGTTCTCTTGTATTTTGGCAATAGTAATTCTAGTTTCTTTTTAATATACATATTTTTTTATATATATATATATTTGTTATACTTCTTTGAAAAAGTCTCACTTGTATATTTGTTTTCTTTGAGTTCTTATCTTTGAGAGATTGACAAGAATACACTTACAATATCAAAGCTTTGTCTTTTCTTGATTAAGAATGGATTATCTTTTTTTCTTGATAAGACATAAGCATATTAGATGTTGTGGATTATCCTCTTTTAAATTTGATATTATTCTTTTGTTCTCAAGTTCTTTCTTTTACTTAACTTTAGCAATATTAGACATCTCTTTTCTTCTAAGTGTTATTATAATAGAGCTTGTCAAAATGAATAGTGCAATGGTACAAATTCTAGTATATTTGAGGGAGTTAATCAATCTATAATATTGTATATTTCACAATTTTGACAACTTGTGATTGATATCAAGTGGAATGATACTACACTCATTAGCCAATTTCTTTATGGATTATAATATGAGGTAAAGAAATTGATGGTCAATTTACTTAATCCTCAAACATTGAGTCAAGTAATTGATTTTGCTTTAAAGAATGACAATCGACTTTTTAAATTTTTATTCGAAAATTGCATAAGTAGGCCTCAATGTTGTTGTATTGTAATTATTCATAGTATGTAAAAATTGACTAAAACACATGATATATTTATAAGTATTGATGTGTATTAGAGTGATTAATAGGTTAATTTAAAGAGAGTTGATGAAAGAAAATTTATTTTGAGGTTTACTTATTTTGATTGTAGTATCTAAATTATATAAGATTTAAATATTTAATACAAAATTTAAAGAAAAGATTGGAACTCAAAGATGAAGATACAAACCTCTAAGAAGCTTATTTGGAAGGATGAAAGCAAAGTATGGATGGATGAAGATAAGGAATGAGGATCTTCATCTCTATTGATTGAAAGCCATGCCCTATAGGCTCTCAAGAGGCTATCTGCAACCATAATAAGGATTTTGGCAACTTCAAAAAGAACATTTGAGAATTAGAAGCAAGGATTGCATAAAGTTTAGAAGGTTTGGAATTAAGGTGATGAAGTTGTAGCCATTTGAAGTTAATGTGTCTTTTTTAGACATATTGTTGTTCTTTTAAAAATACAAGGAGTTATATAATAGATTTTGAAGATCAAGAGTGCAATCACAAGGCTGATTTCAAAATTTATGTCTTTACAAAAGAATTGTTATATTTGGAGTTTGTATAAAGGAGTTATAAAGCATTGAAGACAATACATGTAATTCAAAGGCAGAACGTGAATCATTTTATTGATAGTAATAGTTGGAACTACACCTTGAGTTTTTGAACAAAGTTTTGGCTCAAAATTTCTAAAGATATGTGTTATTAGGTTGAAAAATTATAAATAAATTATTTTATGATATTTGAATATTTAGTTTGTGAGATATAAAAAAAATTACATATGGATATATTCAAGCAAGGCTATAAAGCTATTGTTAGTATTTAAGCAATATCTCAAGATTTTTAAGAAATTTGCAATTAAAATTTGTTGTAGTATTTTTTTAAAATACATCAATACTTCATGTAAATTTTTAGTTTGTTTGGATACTCCGATTATGAGATATGATCTATTGAAGTTTTGATAAAATTCACCTCATGAATATATAAGGATTTAGAATATTTTTATCATATTTTGGATGTTCTTTAGTACTTAGAACTTATGTATTGATGTTATTACCTCTATAGGAATACTTTTATATATATATATATATATATATATATAGAAAGATAACTTGATG
This sequence comes from Physcomitrium patens, assembly GCF_059467195.1. NCBI lineage: Eukaryota > Viridiplantae > Streptophyta > Bryopsida > Funariales > Funariaceae > Physcomitrium > Physcomitrium patens. The sequence goes on along the minus strand of NC_143422.1, from coordinate 11,943,663 downwards.
TTTTTTATCTCAAGACTTGATTGAGTAATTAGTGATAGCCAAAAGCCCAACGCTTTTTTGACACAAATTCTCTCTACCCAAACTTTATTGGTGCTTCCATTGAAAGAGCCTCAAGGCACCAAATTTTTCAACAAGTCAAGATGGAAAATCAAATCCCAAGGTTTTCTTTACGAAGTAGAATAGGTGCCTATGATTTATTCAAGGTATTTGCTCAATTTATAAAAGAGAGGCAATAAGTGCATTGAAAGGATAGAAACACCACCTAAGCTTTACAAGTAGTGATGGATAAGATTGGAAGGTTTGATGAGAGTGACATCACTAAGTTCCTAAGGATTTACACATATATGTGCATATGTGCATCAAGTTTTAGAATTGAAGATGATTACCATCTTTGATTTGGCAATGATACCAAAAATTAGAAAAAAGATGCAGGAGTTGCATACTAAGGCTATGTGAGGGAAGAAATTTGAAGAACTCTTGAAAGATGAATTTTTTGAGGAAGATTTCAAAAGAATGAAAAAAAAAATCTTTTGGAGTAGATTGAATAAAGGCCAAGAAATCAAATGGCTCCAAATGAACTAATCATGGAATTTGAGACTAAATTTGGACAATTGCCAATACAAGAGAGGCTCTTGGAAACAAAAAAAATTGGATTATTCTTGTAGGCAGCTATTGAATACTTAGAAGACAAGTTGTTCTTTCATTTAACAAACAAGACATTTGAGAGTGGTTTTATCAATAAGGTATTTTAGTAATAAATTATTACTATACTATAATATTTATACTATTGCAATAAAGTATTATTGTAATAAATTATTATTGTATTAAAATATTTATATTATTGCAATAAAGTATTGTTGTACTACAATGTTTTTGTTATTGTGCTATGTTGCTATTGTGCTACAATGCTTTATTGCTTCAATGTATTGCTATGATGAGATATTACTACAATGCAAGGATATTATCTTTGTGATGGATTGTTGGAATATTATGATGTTGCATTCAAATGCTTTTGTTGTTGTAATGTATTGCTAAAATATGTTGTTGCTATGCAATAATATCTTTGCTATTGGACTATGTTGTAATCAAATATTAATACATTGCAACGTTTTTGCTTTGATATTTTGCTATTATTCTTTTTGTTTTATATGTTATTGAGTTGTATTTTTTTCCTACAAAAATATTTAAAAAAATGAATAGTTTTTTATAGGTTATGATAGAAAATAAAAGCATGATACACAAAGACAATTTCTTGCTATTGGAGCTTGAGTTGGAGTTGCAATGATTGATGCATACCTAAGCCTGTGAATAGTCACTTCTATAGTTGCAAGATTTACAAGAACCATCTTTACAAGTTAAAAGAAAAGAATCAAAGTAACATATCCTTCTTTTTCAAGCTCAAGTTAAATAGTGCTTAGTGAACATGTACAAAAGTGGTCAAAGATTGCACCACTAACTTTGTATTGATGTCTAATAGTATTGAAGGTGCATAAATATCATTGTTTCTACAAATTACAATTATGTATTAAATAATATTATTTATGATATTAAAAGATCTCTTAAGGAATTTTTATCCTTGAGGTAGGGATTTGATAATAATTTATTAAATAACTTAACAACAGTTATTAGATGTATTGGTGTTTTGTTTAAATATAAGTAAGATATTTTGTATTGTATTCTTTTTTATACTTAATGGACGTAAAGAGTTGGAGTGTTTTTTTAGCAATCAAACTAAGTTTAATAATTTACAAATCAAAATATTTTATCGAAGTTATTTTTATGTGATATGTAAATCCATTAAAAAAACACCTTCCTTAATTGAATGTTGTCATAATACCTTTTGACATAGTTGGGCTAAATGATTAATGTTATCATTAGTGCATTTATTGTAAGTCACATAATACTCTATAAGATGGCTTTTTAATGTTTTTTTTGGTTTTAAATTGATGTTGTTTGAATTTTTATTGCTTTATAATATTCTTAATTTGTTTGGGGGAGATTGGAAATTAATATTTTATAATACATGTTAATTTGTACTTTTTCTACTTCCAATCTAGTAATAACAAAGAAGTCTAATATTTCTACTAAATTAAAACATAGAAGTAGCTACACTAAGAAAGGTTCAAATCTGTTACTAAACAAATAAGAAAGCTTTGAAAATCTATTGTATTGTATTATTATTTTACAAGGGGTGATTTTATTACATTTAAAAGATGTTGGACTTCTATTTTGTAAGTAAATTTTTCCTTTCAAAGTACCTTTCTAATACATTTTTGGTAATTTTGAAAAAGATTTCTGGTATCTTTTTTTCCTTTTTCTTTTCTTCTATTTTCTTTCATTCAGCCACTCCCTTTCACATTTCACAGTGGAATATGTGTTTCTATTACTTCATGTCTCATGCCTTCCTGGGCACATTATCTCTTTTATCTTCTGATGTAAGAAATTTCTCTAGGTGAGTATCAACTCTTAAAATCATGCTTATCTAATCGATTCGATTTATATTATAAAGTCATTTGATTTAAAATACATGTTTGCTTATGCTGTGATTGTTAATCCTTGTGCAGGAATCAGTAACAAATATGTGTGACTTGACATTCCGAATATTAAGAATATCAAACATTTGTTATTTGACAGATTTTCAGAAAAAGCTTTTCAAGTATGTCATTCCATAAGTTTTATTTTGTTCGGTCTACCTCTGAAAAGTGTGCAAATCACCTGACTGTACACTTTCAGCAACTTATGGGTTTGAACACATTGACAAGTTCCATAAGGGAACTGTACCAGTACGTCGTGCCTTTTCCTTGCTCAGGTGGTACAATGACCTGTGTCGACAGACTTATTGGCAATCGCCATGTAAAAACTATTGACATTGACAGACACAAAGTAATGTGTTGCAGTGCGAAGACTCAACCTTCTTCTCGTAATAACTGGTACTGGTTACTTCTCTCAATTCACCACTGCGGTTTTACAGAAAGTCGAGGACTCTTGGTGACTTTCACAAAAATACTCGTCTATTAAAATGAAAATAACTACCAACAAAGAGCCCTCATCATGAAACTTTCATTATGTATCATACAACGCAATTACCAAATTCAAACTACAATCAAACTAGTTACATTACAATCAACCGGGTTTCGTCATAGAAGTTTCATGCTTTCTCACGAAAAGCAACCAAGCTTAATGGGCAACAATCAAGCTAGTTTACGACAAAAGCACCGAAAGAATCTGAGAGGATTGACCTGACGCAATTGCTGCCGTTACAGATGTTCAAGTGGACTTCGCTATTCGTATCGGAGAAACTCAGAATATCAAGCCAAGTGACAGATAGAAGTCGCGGCTCAACACAACTATACAAAATAAACTTCAAACATGAAAAACCCATTCTTTTGCTTCTGGGATGTTCAAAGTGAACTCACATACTCAAATACAAGAGTTCGTTGCGAAGCACATCCAGGCTACTTTGCCGTGTGAGCGACTGACTGTCAGTGCCTCACCATCAAAGCTACTGCTACCCGACCCAGAACCAGAGAGCTCGACAAATTCGTTCCCTAGTTGGGCCTGGCGACCAAGAACCCGCAGATCTGCACCTGCTTCTTGCTGTCGAAGCCCAGCACGCGGACCCAGCAGCTAGGGTACGACGTCTTGCACTCCTGGATCTCCCGCAGCACCTGCGAAGAGTCGGTGCACCCGAACATGGGCAACTTCCACATGGTCCAGTACCGCCCGTCGTAGTAGCCCGACGAGCCCGACCCCGAGAAGTTGGTGCGGCTCACGGCTCCGACCTGGACAAGTCACCCCAGCGCGTCATCAGACCACATTTGCACCGTGACCTCGATGCCCGCGGAACCCACTCCGGACGACCACATACCAATGCCTCTGCCTTCGACAATACTACTGTCTACTCGTGGGACGCCGGGAAGAACACCGACTTACCGTGTCGAACTCGATGCAGGGAATCAAGTTCTGCTGGATCATGTAATCCACCTGCCTCGCGATCTGGTCATCGCTCAGCGGGGGCAGGTACGAGAAGGTCTCGAACTTGGGCTGCCCGATGGGGTTCCACACCTGCGCAATCACAAAATCGTACAACTCTTAAAATTTCCGGATGTCTAATCATCAGGTCTCATCTCGTGGAAATCGACTAGTACGACCCCGAATATGTTCGATTAAGGGACGACAGAGACTCACTTGCATGCATTGCACGCGGCTGCCGTTCTGGACGGAGCTCAATTGCTGGGATTTTGAAGTGAAAAGGGTCGCTGACTTCAGTCCAGAAAAAGCCTTGACGGAGGAAGACTCGCGAGAGGCGGCCACAGATGATGACGCCACAGTCACAGAGACAGGAGCCACAACGGTTGAAGCCACAGCGGAGGCCATTGCTAAAATCTCTCCACACTCGAATCGCAAGGGCAATGCAGCCAACAGCTTGGGCACAGGGGACACCGAGCAAGACCTGGTGGGTACAAATTCCACCCGGTATGTTTATATGCTAGGGAGTGCCGGGGCATGCCCCGAGCTGAGCTCTGGAACGCTCCTTGTCACCCTATCTTTACGACGTCGCTGCATGCAATCCTCACCACAATTAAACATTTTCAGTCAACAGATAAGTCCTTTTTGGGATGAAATTTTTTCGACCAGAAGCGGAGCCGTCCAGAGGATAATCCAGACCCCATTATTCTGGACTTCAACAGCACCTTATCGAAAAAGAGCTCAGAACATGACGCCGCCTCTCCGGAGAGTCTGAACACCAGTGCAGAGAATCGTCAGTTTCCCGATGCGTACCTTGAAACGGATGTCGTCGAGAAAAGTGTGTGTATGCGGAAGTTGGAGAAAACCCAGACTTCATTGCTCGATGAAGCATGTAGCTTCGCAGTCGTACTTCTTGCACTCCTCCATCTCTCGCATCTCTTGCGCATTGTGGTTCCCCAACACCTGCACAGCGGCGGTCATGTCCGGATTAGGGATCGTCTACACCAGATAAGCCACGGCGTTTTTCTCGGAGAAAAATACCATCCTTTGGTTCAACAACGGTTGCTGCGTTTTCCACGTTCGGATACAACCCTGCCCAGTTGCTGTGAGAGATTGACGAGTGCAAGAAGACCCTCTTCCCATGTTCCAGACACAGGCCTTCGCCGAACTGAGATACATCGCAATCGACACACCGGCCGCTTCAGAATCAGTGACTAGCATACCCAGCTGCTATTGGCTTCGTCGGCTACACGTCTGAGCTTGGTACTAGAGATTAGCTAGAACAGAAGAGCTTTCTAATCTGAAAATGTTTTTCTGTGCATGTAGGAAAGTTACTTCCTCCAGCGCGTGGATACAACCCACCACAGCATGTGCAGACAGTTGTTAGATTTCGGCCATGTCTTGCTGATGCACACTTGTATTTTATATTATTTTATTTCTTTATCTCTTCTCACTGTGTATTCCATGAACTCGTGCGCCCTCTCCAATGACATAGCTTTCGGTTGTTTCCATCAGCGGTTGTATTGCTAGTTTTAGAAATACCATTCTTCCTCGACGAGATGGTAGCTTTGACGGATGGTGGTGGCGCCGTAGACAATACCTGTGGATCTGTGTGTTTTTGTGTGCACATACTCGATCTCTTTCTCTGGTTTATCACATACTAACAATGCTTTGTATTGCGTGATCGGCGTCGTAGTCGCCGTTGCTTGAATCTCGCTTGTCAAGTTTTCTGCACACCCGAGTGGCTGGAAGCATGTCCCCATTCATATTCTATGTGCATGGTTGGATTGCACCAGACTAACTGTGAGGAGATATACAAAGTACATCACCAAGCCTGTATGTGGTCAAAGTTCCACTTTCATCAACAAGTAGAGTATTAACGTTTGTTCAGATAAGTTTTCTTCAAGAAAGAAAGAAAGAAAGCATGCTTGTGTATGCACATGAAGCTCATTGGAAATTGGAGGGTTAAGTAGATTTAAAAGAATGGTTTTTGTGCTAAATGGCACAACTTTGAGGTAGTCTAATTAGAAGGATTTAAGGTTGTAAGAAGGGTTATGTTTTTTTAATCTTGTTATTTTTTAGCACTATTTCATTAGTATAGTTTTTATTATGAAAACAAATTGCAATGTATCTTTTCACTAAACAAAATAAAAGAAATCCTACTCATAGTGCAAAGAGGACAAACATTAGTTTAGATACTCCAAAATCTTGCAAATATTTCTTTTTGTCTTGACACATCTAAAAGTGCATATTTGGTCAAATGTTTTGATGGTGTTAGCTATTTATGGGATATTTTTCATGTTATGTATCTATTTTTAAAAAGAAATTTTATTGCAAGATGTCTAATTTTTATCATTATTTATTAGAATAATTGTTTCTACTTAATATATGGATTTAACTTAGAGGATATTAAAATAATAATATTTTGGTACTTTGTTTTTAAAAAATTATAATAAGAAATTTATAGATTCTAATTGGAATTATCTTACATGCATATTTTTTTAGTTTAATAATGTCATCTTGTAAGTATAGTTTTAATGTAAATGTTTAAGGACTTGTATTGGACATGGATTAAAAGGTGTTACTACTAAATCATGTTACTATGAATATCAAATTATTAAACATCGATTTAAAAGAATAAAATTTTTACTCCAAAGTTTATTACATCTATAAGATTTTATATATGTTTCGAAAATATCTAATTCATTAGCTACATTTTCAATAGTAGTTTGGTGAAGAAATTAGAGATATGGATAAATTTATTTAAGTTGGTTAAATGAAAAAAGTAGCAATCATTTGACCAATTATTTTTAAATAAAGGTTAGCCAACCTCCATATATGTAAGATGGTCTTTGTTATCACCACATGGTTACTAAGCAAAGAAGTAAGAAATGACAACCATTCTTATTCTATTGCACAATGTAATTAGGCTTTTAAGTCTCAAGGCTTATCTATATGTTTCAAATTTCACTCTTTTTAATGGTTTAGTAAGAACTTTTGTTGGTTGTATATTGGTGTTAATATAATATAATTTGATTTTTTTTTTTCTAAGTATACTTTTACAAATATGATGGTAGAGAATTCTATCTACTTAGTTTTCACTATTAGTTGATTTTGTAATTGTCAACTTGTCACGGACATATATTTATTGTAATTGTTATTCAAGTAATATGAATAGGTAAAAGTAGATAAAAGTAGATTAATTTCATAATAACTTTTAAAGAAGCTTCCTAGAAGCTTTATAGATGTTGCTTTGACTTTACATGTATTTGTTGTTGATTGGTAGGTTAGATACTTGGTCAGCAAGTTAAGCATGTGCCACACATGTTGGTAGCTTGCGAAAAAAACTAACTATATGGCACCCATATTAAAAACTTGCCTTATAAGTCAAGATACGTGTTGTGCAAAGTCAACACGTTTTGGAGGTCTTATGGAATGTTGCCATGTAGCTCCTAGATAGATAATATATATAGAGGTAAGTATGAAGCCTTCTTCATTCTTGTCAATTCCTTTCTTGCTTCTAGTTTAGTTTTAAGAAGTCTCTAGTTCTCTTGTATTTTGGCAATAGTAATTCTAGTTTCTTTTTAATATACATATTTTTTTATATATATATATATTTGTTATACTTCTTTGAAAAAGTCTCACTTGTATATTTGTTTTCTTTGAGTTCTTATCTTTGAGAGATTGACAAGAATACACTTACAATATCAAAGCTTTGTCTTTTCTTGATTAAGAATGGATTATCTTTTTTTCTTGATAAGACATAAGCATATTAGATGTTGTGGATTATCCTCTTTTAAATTTGATATTATTCTTTTTGTTCTCAAGTTCTTTCTTTTACTTAACTTTAGCAATATTAGACATCTCTTTTCTTCTAAGTGTTATTATAATAGAGCTTGTCAAAATGAATAGTGCAATGGTACAAATTCTAGTATATTTGAGGGAGTTAATCAATCTATAATATTGTATATTTCACAATTTTGACAACTTGTGATTGATATCAAGTGGAATGATACTACACTCATTAGCCAATTTCTTTATGGATTATAATATGAGGTAAAGAAATTGATGGTCAATTTACTTAATCCTCAAACATTGAGTCAAGTAATTGATTTTGCTTTAAAGAATGACAATCGACTTTTTAAATTTTTATTCGAAAATTGCATAAGTAGGCCTCAATGTTGTTGTATTGTAATTATTCATAGTATGTAAAAATTGACTAAAACACATGATATATTTATAAGTATTGATGTGTATTAGAGTGATTAATAGGTTAATTTAAAGAGAGTTGATGAAAGAAAATTTATTTTGAGGTTTACTTATTTTGATTGTAGTATCTAAATTATATAAGATTTAAATATTTAATACAAAATTTAAAGAAAAGATTGGAACTCAAAGATGAAGATACAAACCTCTAAGAAGCTTATTTGGAAGGATGAAAGCAAAGTATGGATGGATGAAGATAAGGAATGAGGATCTTCATCTCTATTGATTGAAAGCCATGCCCTATAGGCTCTCAAGAGGCTATCTCGCAACCATAATAAGGATTTTGGCAACTTCAAAAGAACATTTGAGAATTAGAAGCAAGGATTGCATAAAGTTTAGAAGGTTTGGAATTAAGGTGATGAAGTTGTAGCCATTTGAAGTTAATGTGTCTTTTTAGACATATTGTTGTTCTTTTAAAAATACAAGGAGTTATATAATAGATTTTGAAGATCAAGAGTGCAATCACAAGGCTGATTTCAAAATTTATGTCTTTACAAAAGAATTGTTATATTTGGAGTTTGTATAAAGGAGTTATAAAGCATTGAAGACAATACATGTAATTCAAAGGCGTAACGTGAATCATTTTATTGATAGTAATAGTTGGAACTACACCTTGAGTTTTTGAACAAAGTTTTGGCTCAAAATTTCTAAAGATATGTGTTATTAGGTTGAAAAATTATAAATAAATTATTTTATGATATTTGAATATTTAGTTTGTGAGATATAAAAAAAATTACATATGGATATATTCAAGCAAGGCTATAAAGCTATTGTTAGTATTTAAGCAATATCTCAAGATTTTTAAGAAATTTGCAATTAAAATTTGTTGTAGTATTTTTTTAAAATACATCAATACTTCATGTAAATTTTTAGTTTGTTTGGATACTCCGATTATGAGATATGATCTATTGAAGTTTTGATAAAATTCACCTCATGAATATATAAGGATTTAGAATATTTTTATCATATTTTGGATGTTCTTTAGTACTTAGAACTTATGTATTGATGTTATTACCTCTATAGGAATACTTTTATATATATATATATATATATATATATAGAAAGATAACTTGATGTTTTTTATCTCAAGACTTGATTGAGTAATTAGTGATAGCCAAAAGCCCAACGCTTTTTTGACACAAATTCTCTCTACCCAAACTTTATTGGTGCTTCCATTGAAAGAGCCTCAAGGCACCAAATTTTTCAACAAGTCAAGATGGAAAATCAAATCCCAAGGTTTTCTTTACGAAGTAGAATAGGTGCCTATGATTTATTCAAGGTATTTGCTCAATTTATAAAAGAGAGGCAATAAGTGCATTGAAAGGATAGAAACACCACCTAAGCTTTACAAGTAGTGATGGATAAGATTGGAAGGTTTGATGAGAGTGACATCACTAAGTTCCTAAGGATTTACACATATATGTGCATATGTGCATCAAGTTTTAGAATTGAAGATGATTACCATCTTTGATTTGGCAATGATACCAAAAATTAGAAAAAAGATGCAGGAGTTGCATACTAAGGCTATGTGAGGGAAGAAATTTGAAGAACTCTTGAAAGATGAATTTTTTGAGGAAGATTTCAAAAGAATGAAAAAAAAAATCTTTTTGGAGTAGATTGAATAAAGGCCAAGAAATCAAATGGCTCCAAATGAACTAATCATGGAATTTGAGACTAAATTTGGACAATTGCCAATACAAGAGAGGCAGCTCTTGGAAACAAAAAAAATTGGATTATTCTTGTAGGCAGCTATTGAATACTTAGAAGACAAGTTGTTCTTTCATTTAACAAACAAGACATTTGAGAGTGGTTTTATCAATAAGGTATTTTAGTAATAAATTATTACTATACTATAATATTTATACTATTGCAATAAAGTATTATTGTAATAAATTATTATTGTATTAAAATATTTATATTATTGCAATAAAGTATTGTTGTACTACAATGTTTTTGTTATTGTGCTATGTTGCTATTGTGCTACAATGCTTTATTGCTTCAATGTATTGCTATGATGAGATATTACTACAATGCAAGGATATTATCTTTGTGATGGATTGTTGGAATATTATGATGTTGCATTCAAATGCTTTTGTTGTTGTAATGTATTGCTAAAATATGTTGTTGCTATGCAATAATATCTTTGCTATTGGACTATGTTGTAATCAAATATTAATACATTGCAACGTTTTTGCTTTGATATTTTGCTATTATTCTTTTGTTTTATATGTTATTGAGTTGTATTTTTTTCCTACAAAAATATTTAAAAAAATGAATAGTTTTTTATAGGTTATGATAGAAAATAAAAGCATGATACACAAAGACAATTTCTTGCTATTGGAGCTTGAGTTGGAGTTGCAATGATTGATGCATACCTAAGCCTGTGAATAGTCACTTCTATAGTTGCAAGATTTACAAGAACCATCTTTACAAGTTAAAAGAAAAGAATCAAAGTAACATATCCTTCTTTTTCAAGCTCAAGTTAAATAGTGCTTAGTGAACATGTACAAAAGTGGTCAAAGATTGCACCACTAACTTTGTATTGATGTCTAATAGTATTGAAGGTGCATAAATATCATTGTTTCTACAAATTACAATTATGTATTAAATAATATTATTTATGATATTAAAAGATCTCTTAAGGAATTTTTATCCTTGAGGTAGGGATTTGATAATAATTTATTAAATAACTTAACAACAGTTATTAGATGTATTGGTGTTTTGTTTAAATATAAGTAAGATATTTTGTATTGTATTCTTTTTTATACTTAATGGACGTAAAGAGTTGGAGTGTTTTTTTAGCAATCAAACTAAGTTTAATAATTTACAAATCAAAATATTTTATCGAAGTTATTTTTATGTGATATGTAAATCCATTAAAAAAACACCTTCCTTAATTGAATGTTGTCATAATACCTTTTGACATAGTTGGGCTAAATGATTAATGTTATCATTAGTGCATTTATTGTAAGTCACATAATACTCTATAAGATGGCTTTTTAATGTTTTTTTTGGTTTTAAATTGATGTTGTTTGAATTTTTATTGCTTTATAATATTCTTAATTTGTTTGGGGGAGATTGGAAATTAATATTTTATAATACATGTTAATTTGTACTTTTTCTACTTCCAATCTAGTAATAACAAAGAAGTCTAATATTTCTACTAAATTAAAACATAGAAGTAGCTACACTAAGAAAGGTTCAAATCTGTTACTAAACAAATAAGAAAGCTTTGAAAATCTATTGTATTGTATTATTATTTTACAAGGGGTGATTTTATTACATTTAAAAGATGTTGGACTTCTATTTTGTAAGTAAATTTTTCCTTTCAAAGTACCTTTCTAATACATTTTTGGTAATTTTGAAAAAGATTTCTGGTATCTTTTTTTCCTTTTTCTTTTCTTCTATTTTCTTTCATTCAGCCACTCCCTTTCACATTTCACAGTGGAATATGTGTTTCTATTACTTCATGTCTCATGCCTTCCTGGGCACATTATCTCTTTTATCTTCTGATGTAAGAAATTTCTCTAGGTGAGTATCAACTCTTAAAATCATGCTTATCTAATCGATTCGATTTATATTATAAAGTCATTTGATTTAAAATACATGTTTGCTTATGCTGTGATTGTTAATCCTTGTGCAGGAATCAGTAACAAATATGTGTGACTTGACATTCCGAATATTAAGAATATCAAACATTTGTTATTTGACAGATTTTCAGAAAAAGCTTTTCAAGTATGTCATTCCATAAGTTTTATTTTGTTCGGTCTACCTCTGAAAAGTGTGCAAATCACCTGACTGTACACTTTCAGCAACTTATGGGTTTGAACACATTGACAAGTTCCATAAGGGAACTGTACCAGTACGTCGTGCCTTTTCCTTGCTCAGGTGGTACAATGACCTGTGTCGACAGACTTATTGGCAATCGCCATGTAAAAACTATTGACATTGACAGACACAAAGTAATGTGTTGCAGTGCGAAGACTCAACCTTCTTCTCGTAATAACTGGTACTGGTTACTTCTCTCAATTCACCACTGCGGTTTTACAGAAAGTCGAGGACTCTTGGTGACTTTCACAAAAATACTCGTCTATTAAAATGAAAATAACTACCAACAAAGAGCCCTCATCATGAAACTTTCATTATGTATCATACAACGCAATTACCAAATTCAAACTACAATCAAACTAGTTACATTACAATCAACCGGGTTTCGTCATAGAAGTTTCATGCTTTCTCACGAAAAGCAACCAAGCTTAATGGGCAACAATCAAGCTAGTTTACGACAAAAGCACCGAAAGAATCTGAGAGGATTGACCTGACGCAATTGCTGCCGTTACAGATGTTCAAGTGGACTTCGCTATTCGTATCGGAGAAACTCAGAATATCAAGCCAAGTGACAGATAGAAGTCGCGGCTCAACACAACTATACAAAATAAACTTCAAACATGAAAAAACCCATTCTTTTGCTTCTGGGATGTTCAAAGTGAACTCACATACTCAAATACAAGAGTTCGTTGCGAAGCACATCCAGGCTACTTTGCCGTGTGAGCGACTGACTGTCAGTGCCTCACCATCAAAGCTACTGCTACCCGACCCAGAACCAGAGAGCTCGACAAATTCGTTCCCTAGTTGGGCCTGGCGACCAAGAACCCGCAGATCTGCACCTGCTTCTTGCTGTCGAAGCCCAGCACGCGGACCCAGCAGCTAGGGTACGACGTCTTGCACTCCTGGATCTCCCGCAGCACCTGCGAAGAGTCGGTGCACCCGAACATGGGCAACTTCCACATGGTCCAGTACCGCCCGTCGTAGTAGCCCGACGAGCCCGACCCCGAGAAGTTGGTGCGGCTCACGGCTCCGACCTGGACAAGTCACCCCAGCGCGTCATCAGACCACATTTGCACCGTGACCTCGATGCCCGCGGAACCCACTCCGGACGACCACATACCAATGCCTCTGCCTTCGACAATACTACTGTCTACTCGTGGGACGCCGGGAAGAACACCGACTTACCGTGTCGAACTCGATGCAGGGAATCAAGTTCTGCTGGATCATGTAATCCACCTGCCTCGCGATCTGGTCATCGCTCAGCGGGGGCAGGTACGAGAAGGTCTCGAACTTGGGCTGCCCGATGGGGTTCCACACCTGCGCAATCACAAAATCGTACAACTCTTAAAATTTCCGGATGTCTAATCATCAGGTCTCATCTCGTGGAAATCGACTAGTACGACCCCGAATATGTTCGATTAAGGGACGACAGAGACTCACTTGCATGCATTGCACGCGGCTGCCGTTCTGGACGGAGCTCAATTGCTGGGATTTTGAAGTGAAAAGGGTCGCTGACTTCAGTCCAGAAAAAGCCTTGACGGAGGAAGACTCGCGAGAGGCGGCCACAGATGATGACGCCACAGTCACAGAGACAGGAGCCACAACGGTTGAAGCCACAGCGGAGGCCATTGCTAAAATCTCTCCACACTCGAATCGCAAGGGCAATGCAGCCAACAGCTTGGGCACAGGGGACACCGAGCAAGACCTGGTGGGTACAAATTCCACCCGGTATGTTTATATGCTAGGGAGTGCCGGGGCATGCCCCGAGCTGAGCTCTGGAACGCTCCTTGTCACCCTATCTTTACGACGTCGCTGCATGCAATCCTCACCACAATTAAACATTTTCAGTCAACAGATAAGTCCTTTTTGGGATGAAATTTTTTTCGACCAGAAGCGGAGCCGTCCAGAGGATAATCCAGACCCCATTATTCTGGACTTCAACAGCACCTTATCGAAAAAGAGCTCAGAACATGACGCCGCCTCTCCGGAGAGTCTGAACACCAGTGCAGAGAATCGTCAGTTTCCCGATGCGTACCTTGAAACGGATGTCGTCGAGAAAAGTGTGTGTATGCGGAAGTTGGAGAAAACCCAGACTTCATTGCTCGATGAAGCATGTAGCTTCGCAGTCGTACTTCTTGCACTCCTCCATCTCTCGCATCTCTTGCGCATTGTGGTTCCCCAACACCTGCACAGCGGCGGTCATGTCCGGATTAGGGATCGTCTACACCAGATAAGCCACGGCGTTTTTCTCGGAGAAAAATACCATCCTTTGGTTCAACAACGGTTGCTGCGTTTTCCACGTTCGGATACAACCCTGCCCAGTTGCTGTGAGAGATTGACGAGTGCAAGAAGACCCTCTTCCCATGTTCCAGACACAGGCCTTCGCCGAACTGAGATACATCGCAATCGACACACCGGCCGCTTCAGAATCAGTGACTAGCATACCCAGCTGCTATTGGCTTCGTCGGCTACACGTCTGAGCTTGGTACTAGAGATTAGCTAGAACAGAAGAGCTTTCTAATCTGAAAATGTTTTTCTGTGCATGTAGGAAAGTTACTTCCTCCAGCGCGTGGATACAACCCACCACAGCATGTGCAGACAGTTGTTAGATTTCGGCCATGTCTTGCTGATGCACACTTGTATTTTATATTATTTTATTTCTTTATCTCTTCTCACTGTGTATTCCATGAACTCGTGCGCCCTCTCCAATGACATAGCTTTCGGTTGTTTCCATCAGCGGTTGTATTGCTAGTTTTAGAAATACCATTCTTCCTCGACGAGATGGTAGCTTTGACGGATGGTGGTGGCGCCGTAGACAATACCTGTGGATCTGTGTGTTTTTGTGTGCACATACTCGATCTCTTTCTCTGGTTTATCACATACTAACAATGCTTTGTATTGCGTGATCGGCGTCGTAGTCGCCGTTGCTTGAATCTCGCTTGTCAAGTTTTCTGCACACCCGAGTGGCTGGAAGCATGTCCCCATTCATATTCTATGTGCATGGTTGGATTGCACCAGACTAACTGTGAGGAGATATACAAAGTACATCACCAAGCCTGTATGTGGTCAAAGTTCCACTTTCATCAACAAGTAGAGTATTAACGTTTGTTCAGATAAGTTTTCTTCAAGAAAGAAAGAAAGAAAGCATGCTTGTGTATGCACATGAAGCTCATTGGAAATTGGAGGGTTAAGTAGATTTAAAAGAATGGTTTTTGTGCTAAATGGCACAACTTTGAGGTAGTCTAATTAGAAGGATTTAAGGTTGTAAGAAGGGTTATGTTTTTTTAATCTTGTTATTTTTAGCACTATTTCATTAGTATAGTTTTTATTATGAAAACAAATTGCAATGTATCTTTTCACTAAACAAAATAAAAGAAATCCTACTCATAGTGCAAAGAGGACAAACATTAGTTTAGATACTCCAAAATCTTGCAAATATTTCTTTTTGTCTTGACACATCTAAAAGTGCATATTTGGTCAAATGTTTTGATGGTGTTAGCTATTTATGGGATATTTTTCATGTTATGTATCTATTTTTAAAAAGAAATTTTATTGCAAGATGTCTAATTTTTATCATTATTTATTAGAATAATTGTTTCTACTTAATATATGGATTTAACTTAGAGGATATTAAAATAATAATATTTTGGTACTTTGTTTTTAAAAAATTATAATAAGAAATTTATAGATTCTAATTGGAATTATCTTACATGCATATTTTTTTAGTTTAATAATGTCATCTTGTAAGTATAGTTTTAATGTAAATGTTTAAGGACTTGTATTGGACATGGATTAAAAGGTGTTACTACTAAATCATGTTACTATGAATATCAAATTATTAAACATCGATTTAAAAGAATAAAATTTTTACTCCAAAGTTTATTACATCTATAAGATTTTATATATGTTTCGAAAATATCTAATTCATTAGCTACATTTTCAATAGTAGTTTGGTGAAGAAATTAGAGATATGGATAAATTTATTTAAGTTGGTTAAATGAAAAAGTAGCAATCATTTGACCAATTATTTTTAAATAAAGGTTAGCCAACCTCCATATATGTAAGATGGTCTTTGTTATCACCACATGGTTACTAAGCAAAGAAGTAAGAAATGACAACCATTCTTATTCTATTGCACAATGTAATTAGGCTTTTAAGTCTCAAGGCTTATCTATATGTTTCAAATTTCACTCTTTTTAATGGTTTAGTAAGAACTTTTGTTGGTTGTATATTGGTGTTAATATAATATAATTTGATTTTTTTTTTTAAGTATACTTTTACAAATATGATGGTAGAGAATTCTATCTACTTAGTTTTCACTATTAGTTGATTTTGTAATTGTCAACTTGTCACGGACATATATTTATTGTAATTGTTATTCAAGTAATATGAATAGGTAAAAGTAGATAAAAGTAGATTAATTTCATAATAACTTTTAAAGAAGCTTCCTAGAAGCTTTATAGATGTTGCTTTGACTTTACATGTATTTGTTGTTGATTGGTAGGTTAGATACTTGGTCAGCAAGTTAAGCATGTGCCACACATGTTGGTAGCTTGCGAAAAAAACTAACTATATGGCACCCATATTAAAAACTTGCCTTATAAGTCAAGATACGTGTTGTGCAAAGTCAACACGTTTTGGAGGTCTTATGGAATGTTGCCATGTAGCTCCTAGATAGATAATATATATAGAGGTAAGTATGAAGCCTTCTTCATTCTTGTCAATTCCTTTCTTGCTTCTAGTTTAGTTTTAAGAAGTCTCTAGTTCTCTTGTATTTTGGCAATAGTAATTCTAGTTTCTTTTTAATATACATATTTTTTTATATATATATATATTTGTTATACTTCTTTGAAAAAGTCTCACTTGTATATTTGTTTTCTTTGAGTTCTTATCTTTGAGAGATTGACAAGAATACACTTACAATATCAAAGCTTTGTCTTTTCTTGATTAAGAATGGATTATCTTTTTTTCTTGATAAGACATAAGCATATTAGATGTTGTGGATTATCCTCTTTTAAATTTGATATTATTCTTTTTGTTCTCAAGTTCTTTCTTTTACTTAACTTTAGCAATATTAGACATCTCTTTTCTTCTAAGTGTTATTATAATAGAGCTTGTCAAAATGAATAGTGCAATGGTACAAATTCTAGTATATTTGAGGGAGTTAATCAATCTATAATATTGTATATTTCACAATTTTGACAACTTGTGATTGATATCAAGTGGAATGATACTACACTCATTAGCCAATTTCTTTATGGATTATAATATGAGGTAAAGAAATTGATGGTCAATTTACTTAATCCTCAAACATTGAGTCAAGTAATTGATTTTGCTTTAAAGAATGACAATCGACTTTTTAAATTTTTATTCGAAAATTGCATAAGTAGGCCTCAATGTTGTTGTATTGTAATTATTCATAGTATGTAAAAATTGACTAAAACACATGATATATTTATAAGTATTGATGTGTATTAGAGTGATTAATAGGTTAATTTAAAGAGAGTTGATGAAAGAAAATTTATTTTGAGGTTTACTTATTTTGATTGTAGTATCTAAATTATATAAGATTTAAATATTTAATACAAAATTTAAAGAAAAGATTGGAACTCAAAGATGAAGATACAAACCTCTAAGAAGCTTATTTGGAAGGATGAAAGCAAAGTATGGATGGATGAAGATAAGGAATGAGGATCTTCATCTCTATTGATTGAAAGCCATGCCCTATAGGCTCTCAAGAGGCTATCTGCAACCATAATAAGGATTTTGGCAACTTCAAAAAGAACATTTGAGAATTAGAAGCAAGGATTGCATAAAGTTTAGAAGGTTTGGAATTAAGGTGATGAAGTTGTAGCCATTTGAAGTTAATGTGTCTTTTTAGACATATTGTTGTTCTTTTAAAAATACAAGGAGTTATATAATAGATTTTGAAGATCAAGAGTGCAATCACAAGGCTGATTTCAAAATTTATGTCTTTACAAAAGAATTGTTATATTTGGAGTTTGTATAAAGGAGTTATAAAGCATTGAAGACAATACATGTAATTCAAAGGCGAGCGTGAATCATTTTATTGATAGTAATAGTTGGAACTACACCTTGAGTTTTTGAACAAAGTTTTGGCTCAAAATTTCTAAAGATATGTGTTATTAGGTTGAAAAATTATAAATAAATTATTTTATGATATTTGAATATTTAGTTTGTGAGATATAAAAAAAATTACATATGGATATATTCAAGCAAGGCTATAAAGCTATTGTTAGTATTTAAGCAATATCTCAAGATTTTTAAGAAATTTGCAATTAAAATTTGTTGTAGTATTTTTTTAAAATACATCAATACTTCATGTAAATTTTTAGTTTGTTTGGATACTCCGATTATGAGATATGATCTATTGAAGTTTTGATAAAATTCACCTCATGAATATATAAGGATTTAGAATATTTTTATCATATTTTGGATGTTCTTTAGTACTTAGAACTTATGTATTGATGTTATTACCTCTATAGGAATACTTTTATATATATATATATATATATATATATATAGAAAGATAACTTGATGTTTTTTTATCTCAAGACTTGATTGAGTAATTAGTGATAGCCAAAAGCCCAACGCTTTTTGACACAAATTCTCTCTACCCAAACTTTATTGGTGCTTCCATTGAAAGAGCCTCAAGGCACCAAATTTTTCAACAAGTCAAGATGGAAAATCAAATCCCAAGGTTTTCTTTACAGTAGAATAGGTGCCTATGATTTATTCAAGGTATTTGCTCAATTTATAAAGAGAGGCAATAAGTGCATTGAAAGGATAGAAACACCACCTAAGCTTTACAAGTAGTGATGGATAAGATTGGAAGGTTTGATGAGAGTGACATCACTAAGTTCCTAAGGATTTACACATATATGTGCATATGTGCATCAAGTTTTAGAATTGAAGATGATTACCATCTTTGATTTGGCAATGATACCAAAAATTAGAAAAAGATGCGGGAGTTGCATACTAAGGCTATGTGAGGAAGAAATTTGAAGAACTCTTGAAAGATGAATTTTTTGAGGAAGATTTCAAAAGAATGAAAAAAAAATCTTTTGGAGTAGATTGAATAAAGGCCAAGAAATCAAATGGCTCCAAATGAACTAATCATGGAATTTGAGACTAAATTTGGACAATTGCCAATACAAGAGAGGCGGCTCTTGGAAACAAAAAAAATTGGATTATTCTTGTAGGCAGCTATTGAATACTTAGAAGACAAGTTGTTCTTTCATTTAACAAACAAGACATTTGAGAGTGGTTTTATCAATAAGGTATTTTAGTAATAAATTATTACTATACTATAATATTTATACTATTGCAATAAAGTATTATTGTAATAAATTATTATTGTATTAAAATATTTATATTATTGCAATAAAGTATTGTTGTACTACAATGTTTTTGTTATTGTGCTATGTTGCTATTGTGCTACAATGCTTTATTGCTTCAATGTATTGCTATGATGAGATATTACTACAATGCAAGGATATTATCTTTGTGATGGATTGTTGGAATATTATGATGTTGCATTCAAATGCTTTTGTTGTTGTAATGTATTGCTAAAATATGTTGTTGCTATGCAATAATATCTTTGCTATTGGACTATGTTGTAATCAAATATTAATACATTGCAACGTTTTTGCTTTGATATTTTGCTATTATTCTTTTTGTTTTATATGTTATTGAGTTGTATTTTTTTCCTACAAAAATATTTAAAAAAATGAATAGTTTTTATAGGTTATGATAGAAAATAAAAGCATGATACACAAAGACAATTTCTTGCTATTGGAGCTTGAGTTGGAGTTGCAATGATTGATGCATACCTAAGCTGTGAATAGTCACTTCTATAGTTGCAAGATTTACAAGAACCATCTTTACTGAGTTAAAAGAAAAGAATCAAAGTAACATATCCTTCTTTTTCAAGCTCAAGTTAAATAGTGCTTAGTGAACATGTACAAAAGTGGTCAAAGATTGCACCACTAACTTTGTATTGATGTCTAATAGTATTGAAGGTGCATAAATATCATTGTTTCTACAAATTACAATTATGTATTAAATAATATTATTTATGATATTAAAAGATCTCTTAAGGAATTTTTATCCTTGAGGTAGGGATTTGATAATAATTTATTAAATAACTTAACAACAGTTATTAGATGTATTGGTGTTTTGTTTAAATATAAGTAAGATATTTTGTATTGTATTCTTTTTTATACTTAATGGACGTAAAGAGTTGGAGTGTTTTTAGCAATCAAACTAAGTTTAATAATTTACAAATCAAAATATTTTATCGAAGTTATTTTTATGTGATATGTAAATCCATTAAAAAACACCTTCCTTAATTGAATGTTGTCATAATACCTTTTGACATAGTTGGGCTAAATGATTAATGTTATCATTAGTGCATTTATTGTAAGTCACATAATACTCTATAAGATGGCTTTTTAATGTTTTTTTTGGTTTTAAATTG
Source organism: Physcomitrium patens (assembly GCF_059467195.1). Taxonomy (NCBI): domain Eukaryota; kingdom Viridiplantae; phylum Streptophyta; class Bryopsida; order Funariales; family Funariaceae; genus Physcomitrium; species Physcomitrium patens. The sequence continues at coordinate 11,923,100 of NC_143422.1, read as the reverse complement.
ATGTTGTTTGAATTTTTATTGCTTTATAATATTCTTAATTTGTTTGGGGGAGATTGGAAATTAATATTTTATAATACATGTTAATTTGTACTTTTTCTACTTCCAATCTAGTAATAACAAAGAAGTCTAATATTTCTACTAAATTAAAACATAGAAGTAGCTACACTAAGAAAGGTTCAAATCTGTTACTAAACAAATAAGAAAGCTTTGAAAATCTATTGTATTGTATTATTATTTTACAAGGGGTGATTTTATTACATTTAAAAGATGTTGGACTTCTATTTTGTAAGTAAATTTTTCCTTTCAAAGTACCTTTCTAATACATTTTTGGTAATTTTGAAAAAGATTTCTGGTATCTTTTTTTCCTTTTTCTTTTCTTCTATTTTCTTTCATTCAGCCACTCCCTTTCACATTTCACAGTGGAATATGTGTTTCTATTACTTCATGTCTCATGCCTTCCTGGGCACATTATCTCTTTTATCTTCTGATGTAAGAAATTTCTCTAGGTGAGTATCAACTCTTAAAATCATGCTTATCTAATCGATTCGATTTATATTATAAAGTCATTTGATTTAAAATACATGTTTGCTTATGCTGTGATTGTTAATCCTTGTGCAGGAATCAGTAACAAATATGTGTGACTTGACATTCCGAATATTAAGAATATCAAACATTTGTTATTTGACAGATTTTCAGAAAAAGCTTTTCAAGTATGTCATTCCATAAGTTTTATTTTGTTCGGTCTACCTCTGAAAAGTGTGCAAATCACCTGACTGTACACTTTCAGCAACTTATGGGTTTGAACACATTGACAAGTTCCATAAGGGAACTGTACCAGTACGTCGTGCCTTTTCCTTGCTCAGGTGGTACAATGACCTGTGTCGACAGACTTATTGGCAATCGCCATGTAAAAACTATTGACATTGACAGACACAAAGTAATGTGTTGCAGTGCGAAGACTCAACCTTCTTCTCGTAATAACTGGTACTGGTTACTTCTCTCAATTCACCACTGCGGTTTTACAGAAAGTCGAGGACTCTTGGTGACTTTCACAAAAATACTCGTCTATTAAAATGAAAATAACTACCAACAAAGAGCCCTCATCATGAAACTTTCATTATGTATCATACAACGCAATTACCAAATTCAAACTACAATCAAACTAGTTACATTACAATCAACCGGGTTTCGTCATAGAAGTTTCATGCTTTCTCACGAAAAGCAACCAAGCTTAATGGGCAACAATCAAGCTAGTTTACGACAAAAGCACCGAAAGAATCTGAGAGGATTGACCTGACGCAATTGCTGCCGTTACAGATGTTCAAGTGGACTTCGCTATTCGTATCGGAGAAACTCAGAATATCAAGCCAAGTGACAGATAGAAGTCGCGGCTCAACACAACTATACAAAATAAACTTCAAACATGAAAAAACCCATTCTTTTGCTTCTGGGATGTTCAAAGTGAACTCACATACTCAAATACAAGAGTTCGTTGCGAAGCACATCCAGGCTACTTTGCCGTGTGAGCGACTGACTGTCAGTGCCTCACCATCAAAGCTACTGCTACCCGACCCAGAACCAGAGAGCTCGACAAATTCGTTCCCTAGTTGGGCCTGGCGACCAAGAACCCGCAGATCTGCACCTGCTTCTTGCTGTCGAAGCCCAGCACGCGGACCCAGCAGCTAGGGTACGACGTCTTGCACTCCTGGATCTCCCGCAGCACCTGCGAAGAGTCGGTGCACCCGAACATGGGCAACTTCCACATGGTCCAGTACCGCCCGTCGTAGTAGCCCGACGAGCCCGACCCCGAGAAGTTGGTGCGGCTCACGGCTCCGACCTGGACAAGTCACCCCAGCGCGTCATCAGACCACATTTGCACCGTGACCTCGATGCCCGCGGAACCCACTCCGGACGACCACATACCAATGCCTCTGCCTTCGACAATACTACTGTCTACTCGTGGGACGCCGGGAAGAACACCGACTTACCGTGTCGAACTCGATGCAGGGAATCAAGTTCTGCTGGATCATGTAATCCACCTGCCTCGCGATCTGGTCATCGCTCAGCGGGGGCAGGTACGAGAAGGTCTCGAACTTGGGCTGCCCGATGGGGTTCCACACCTGCGCAATCACAAAATCGTACAACTCTTAAAATTTCCGGATGTCTAATCATCAGGTCTCATCTCGTGGAAATCGACTAGTACGACCCCGAATATGTTCGATTAAGGGACGACAGAGACTCACTTGCATGCATTGCACGCGGCTGCCGTTCTGGACGGAGCTCAATTGCTGGGATTTTGAAGTGAAAAGGGTCGCTGACTTCAGTCCAGAAAAAGCCTTGACGGAGGAAGACTCGCGAGAGGCGGCCACAGATGATGACGCCACAGTCACAGAGACAGGAGCCACAACGGTTGAAGCCACAGCGGAGGCCATTGCTAAAATCTCTCCACACTCGAATCGCAAGGGCAATGCAGCCAACAGCTTGGGCACAGGGGACACCGAGCAAGACCTGGTGGGTACAAATTCCACCCGGTATGTTTATATGCTAGGGAGTGCCGGGGCATGCCCCGAGCTGAGCTCTGGAACGCTCCTTGTCACCCTATCTTTACGACGTCGCTGCATGCAATCCTCACCACAATTAAACATTTTCAGTCAACAGATAAGTCCTTTTTTGGGATGAAATTTTTTTCGACCAGAAGCGGAGCCGTCCAGAGGATAATCCAGACCCCATTATTCTGGACTTCAACAGCACCTTATCGAAAAAGAGCTCAGAACATGACGCCGCCTCTCCGGAGAGTCTGAACACCAGTGCAGAGAATCGTCAGTTTCCCGATGCGTACCTTGAAACGGATGTCGTCGAGAAAAGTGTGTGTATGCGGAAGTTGGAGAAAACCCAGACTTCATTGCTCGATGAAGCATGTAGCTTCGCAGTCGTACTTCTTGCACTCCTCCATCTCTCGCATCTCTTGCGCATTGTGGTTCCCCAACACCTGCACAGCGGCGGTCATGTCCGGATTAGGGATCGTCTACACCAGATAAGCCACGGCGTTTTTCTCGGAGAAAAATACCATCCTTTGGTTCAACAACGGTTGCTGCGTTTTCCACGTTCGGATACAACCCTGCCCAGTTGCTGTGAGAGATTGACGAGTGCAAGAAGACCCTCTTCCCATGTTCCAGACACAGGCCTTCGCCGAACTGAGATACATCGCAATCGACACACCGGCCGCTTCAGAATCAGTGACTAGCATACCCAGCTGCTATTGGCTTCGTCGGCTACACGTCTGAGCTTGGTACTAGAGATTAGCTAGAACAGAAGAGCTTTCTAATCTGAAAATGTTTTTCTGTGCATGTAGGAAAGTTACTTCCTCCAGCGCGTGGATACAACCCACCACAGCATGTGCAGACAGTTGTTAGATTTCGGCCATGTCTTGCTGATGCACACTTGTATTTTATATTATTTTATTTCTTTATCTCTTCTCACTGTGTATTCCATGAACTCGTGCGCCCTCTCCAATGACATAGCTTTCGGTTGTTTCCATCAGCGGTTGTATTGCTAGTTTTAGAAATACCATTCTTCCTCGACGAGATGGTAGCTTTGACGGATGGTGGTGGCGCCGTAGACAATACCTGTGGATCTGTGTGTTTTTGTGTGCACATACTCGATCTCTTTCTCTGGTTTATCACATACTAACAATGCTTTGTATTGCGTGATCGGCGTCGTAGTCGCCGTTGCTTGAATCTCGCTTGTCAAGTTTTCTGCACACCCGAGTGGCTGGAAGCATGTCCCCATTCATATTCTATGTGCATGGTTGGATTGCACCAGACTAACTGTGAGGAGATATACAAAGTACATCACCAAGCCTGTATGTGGTCAAAGTTCCACTTTCATCAACAAGTAGAGTATTAACGTTTGTTCAGATAAGTTTTCTTCAAGAAAGAAAGAAAGAAAGCATGCTTGTGTATGCACATGAAGCTCATTGGAAATTGGAGGGTTAAGTAGATTTAAAAGAATGGTTTTTGTGCTAAATGGCACAACTTTGAGGTAGTCTAATTAGAAGGATTTAAGGTTGTAAGAAGGGTTATGTTTTTTTAATCTTGTTATTTTTTAGCACTATTTCATTAGTATAGTTTTTATTATGAAAACAAATTGCAATGTATCTTTTCACTAAACAAAATAAAAGAAATCCTACTCATAGTGCAAAGAGGACAAACATTAGTTTAGATACTCCAAAATCTTGCAAAATATTTCTTTTTGTCTTGACACATCTAAAAGTGCATATTTGGTCAAATGTTTTGATGGTGTTAGCTATTTATGGGATATTTTTCATGTTATGTATCTAATTTTTAAAAAGAAATTTTATTGCAAGATGTCTAATTTTTATCATTATTTATTAGAATAATTGTTTCTACTTAATATATGGATTTAACTTAGAGGATATTAAAATAATAATATTTTGGTACTTTGTTTTTAAAAAATTATAATAAGAAATTTATAGATTCTAATTGGAATTATCTTACATGCATATTTTTTTAGTTTAATAATGTCATCTTGTAAGTATAGTTTTAATGTAAATGTTTAAGGACTTGTATTGGACATGGATTAAAAGGTGTTACTACTAAATCATGTTACTATGAATATCAAATTATTAAACATCGATTTAAAAAGAATAAAATTTTTACTCCAAAGTTTTATTACATCTATAAGATTTTATATATGTTTCGAAAATATCTAATTCATTAGCTACATTTTCAATAGTAGTTTGGTGAAGAAATTAGAGATATGGATAAATTTATTTAAGTTGGTTAAATGAAAAAAGTAGCAATCATTTGACCAATTATTTTTAAATAAAGGTTAGCCAACCTCCATATATGTAAGATGGTCTTTGTTATCACCACATGGTTACTAAGCAAAGAAGTAAGAAATGACAACCATTCTTATTCTATTGCACAATGTAATTAGGCTTTTAAGTCTCAAGGCTTATCTATATGTTTCAAATTTCACTCTTTTTAATGGTTTAGTAAGAACTTTTGTTGGTTGTATATTGGTGTTAATATAATATAATTTGATTTTTTTTTTCTAAGTATACTTTTACAAATATGATGGTAGAGAATTCTATCTACTTAGTTTTCACTATTAGTTGATTTTGTAATTGTCAACTTGTCACGGACATATATTTATTGTAATTGTTATTCAAGTAATATGAATAGGTAAAAGTAGATAAAAGTAGATTAATTTCATAATAACTTTTAAAGAAGCTTCCTAAAAGCTTTATAGATGTTGCTTTGACTTTACATGTATTTGTTGTTGATTGGTAGGTTAGATACTTGGTCAGCAAGTTAAGCATGTGCCACACATGTTGGTAGCTTGCGAAAAAAACTAACTATATGGCACCCATATTAAAAACTTGCCTTATAAGTCAAGATACGTGTTGTGCAAAGTCAACACGTTTTGGAGGTCTTATGGAATGTTGCCATGTAGCTCCTAGATAGATAATATATATAGAGGTAAGTATGAAGCCTTCTTCATTCTTGTCAATTCCTTTCTTGCTTCTAGTTTAGTTTTAAGAAGTCTCTAGTTCTCTTGTATTTTGGCAATAGTAATTCTAGTTTCTTTTTAATATACATATTTTTATATATATATATATATTTGTTATACTTCTTTGAAAAAGTCTCACTTGTATATTTGTTTTCTTTGAGTTCTTATCTTTGAGAGATTGACAAGAATACACTTACAATATCAAAGCTTTGTCTTTTCTTGATTAAGAATGGATTATCTTTTTTTCTTGATAAGACATAAGCATATTAGATGTTATGGATTATCCTCTTTTAAATTTGATATTATTCTTTTTGTTCTCAAGTTCTTTCTTTTACTTAACTTTAGCAATATTAGACATCTCTTTTCTTCTAAGTGTTATTATAATAGAGCTTGTCAAAATGAATAGTGCAATGGTACAAATTCTAGTATATTTGAGGAGTTAATCAATCTATAATATTGTATATTTCACAATTTTGACAACTTGTGATTGATATCAAGTGGAACGATACTACACTCATTAGCCAATTTCTTTATGGATTATAATATGAGGTAAAGAAATTGATGGTCAATTTACTTAATCCTCAAACATTGAGTCAAGTAATTGATTTTGCTTTAAAGAATGACAATCGACTTTTTAAATTTTTATTCGAAAATTGCATAAGTAGGCCTCAATGTTGTTGTATTGTAATTATTCATAGTATGTAAAAATTGACTAAAACACATGATATATTTATAAGTATTGATGTGTATTAGAGTGATTAATAGGTTAATTTAAAGAGAGTTGATGAAAGAAAATTTATTTTGAGGTTTACTTATTTTGATTGTAGTATCTAAATTATATAAGATTTAAATATTTAATACAAAATTTAAAGAAAAGATTGGAACTCAAAGATGAAGATACAAACCTCTAAGAAGCTTATTTGGAAGGATGAAAGCAAAGTATGGATGGATGAAGATAAGGAATGAGGATCTTCATCTCTATTGATTGAAAGCCATGCCCTATAGGCTCTCAAGAGGCTATCTGCAACCATAATAAGGATTTTGGCAACTTCAAAAAGAAAATTTGAGAATTAGAAGCAAGGATTGCATAAAGTTTAGAAGGTTTGGAATTAAGGTGATGAAGTTGTAGCCATTTGAAGTTAATGTGTCTTTTTTAGACATATTGTTGTTCTTTTAAAAATACAAGGAGTTATATAATAGATTTTGAAGATCAAGAGTGCAATCACAAGGCTGATTTCAAAATTTATGTCTTTACAAAAGAATTGTTATATTTGGAGTTTGTATAAAGGAGTTATAAAGCATTGAAGACAATACATGTAATTCAAAGGCAGAACGTGAATCATTTTATTGATAGTAATAGTTGGAACTACACCTTGAGTTTTTGAACAAAGTTTTGGCTCAAAATTTCTAAAGATATGTGTTATTAGGTTGAAAAATTATAAATAAATTATTTTATGATATTTGAATATTTAGTTTGTGAGATATAAAAAAAATTACATATGGATATATTCAAGCAAGGCTATAAAGCTATTGTTAGTATTTAAGCAATATCTCAAGATTTTTAAGAAATTTGCAATTAAAATTTGTTGTAGTATTTTTTAAAATACATCAATACTTCATGTAAATTTTTAGTTTGTTTGGATACTCCGATTATGAGATATGATCTATTGAAGTTTTGATAAAATTCACCTCATGAATATATAAGGATTTAGAATATTTTTATCATATTTTGGATGTTCTTTAGTACTTAGAACTTATGTATTGATGTTATTACCTCTATAGGAATACTTTTATATATATATATATATATATATATATATAGAAAGATAACTTGATGTTTTTTTATCTCAAGACTTGATTGAGTAATTAGTGATAGCCAAAAGCCCAACGCTTTTTTGACACAAATTCTCTCTACCCAAACTTTATTGGTGCTTCCATTGAAAGAGCCTCAAGGCACCAAATTTTTCAACAAGTCAAGATGGAAAATCAAATCCCAAGGTTTTCTTTACGAAGTAGAATAGGTGCCTATGATTTATTCAAGGTATTTGCTCAATTTATAAAAGAGAGGCAATAAGTGCATTGAAAGGATAGAAACACCACCTAAGCTTTACAAGTAGTGATGGATAAGATTGGAAGGTTTGATGAGAGTGACATCACTAAGTTCCTAAGGATTTACACATATATGTGCATATGTGCATCAAGTTTTAGAATTGAAGATGATTACCATCTTTGATTTGGCAATGATACCAAAAATTAGAAAAAAGATGCAGGAGTTGCATACTAAGGCTATGTGAGGGAAGAAATTTGAAGAACTCTTGAAAGATGAATTTTTTGAGGAAGATTTCAAAAGAATGAAAAAAAAAATCTTTTTGGAGTAGATTGAATAAAGGCCAAGAAATCAAATGGCTCCAAATGAACTAATCATGGAATTTGAGACTAAATTTGGACAATTGCCAATACAAGAGAGGCAGCTCTTGGAAACAAAAAAAATTGGATTATTCTTGTAGGCAGCTATTGAATACTTAGAAGACAAGTTGTTCTTTCATTTAACAAACAAGACATTTGAGAGTGGTTTTATCAATAAGGTATTTTAGTAATAAATTATTACTATACTATAATATTTATACTATTGCAATAAAGTATTATTGTAATAAATTATTATTGTATTAAAATATTTATATTATTGCAATAAAGTATTGTTGTACTACAATGTTTTTGTTATTGTGCTATGTTGCTATTGTGCTACAATGCTTTATTGCTTCAATGTATTGCTATGATGAGATATTACTACAATGCAAGGATATTATCTTTGTGATGGATTGTTGGAATATTATGATGTTGCATTCAAATGCTTTTGTTGTTGTAATGTATTGCTAAAATATGTTGTTGCTATGCAATAATATCTTTGCTATTGGACTATGTTGTAATCAAATATTAATACATTGCAACGTTTTTGCTTTGATATTTTGCTATTATTCTTTTTGTTTTATATGTTATTGAGTTGTATTTTTTTCCTACAAAAATATTTAAAAAAATGAATAGTTTTTTATAGGTTATGATAGAAAATAAAAGCATGATACACAAAGACAATTTCTTGCTATTGGAGCTTGAGTTGGAGTTGCAATGATTGATGCATACCTAAGCCTGTGAATAGTCACTTCTATAGTTGCAAGATTTACAAGAACCATCTTTACAAGTTAAAAGAAAAGAATCAAAGTAACATATCCTTCTTTTTCAAGCTCAAGTTAAATAGTGCTTAGTGAACATGTACAAAAGTGGTCAAAGATTGCACCACTAACTTTGTATTGATGTCTAATAGTATTGAAGGTGCATAAATATCATTGTTTCTACAAATTACAATTATGTATTAAATAATATTATTTATGATATTAAAAGATCTCTTAAGGAATTTTTATCCTTGAGGTAGGGATTTGATAATAATTTATTAAATAACTTAACAACAGTTATTAGATGTATTGGTGTTTTGTTTAAATATAAGTAAGATATTTTGTATTGTATTCTTTTTTATACTTAATGGACGTAAAGAGTTGGAGTGTTTTTTTAGCAATCAAACTAAGTTTAATAATTTACAAATCAAAATATTTTATCGAAGTTATTTTTATGTGATATGTAAATCCATTAAAAAAACACCTTCCTTAATTGAATGTTGTCATAATACCTTTTGACATAGTTGGGCTAAATGATTAATGTCATCATTAGTGCATTTATTGTAAGTCACATAATACTCTATAAGATGGCTTTTTAATGTTTTTTTTGGTTTTAAATTGATGTTGTTTGAATTTTTATTGCTTTATAATATTCTTAATTTGTTTGGGGGAGATTGGAAATTAATATTTTATAATACATGTTAATTTGTACTTTTTCTACTTCCAATCTAGTAATAACAAAGAAGTCTAATATTTCTACTAAATTAAAACATAGAAGTAGCTACACTAAGAAAGGTTCAAATCTGTTACTAAACAAATAAGAAAGCTTTGAAAATCTATTGTATTGTATTATTATTTTACAAGGGGTGATTTTATTACATTTAAAAGATGTTGGACTTCTATTTTGTAAGTAAATTTTTCCTTTCAAAGTACCTTTCTAATACATTTTTGGTAATTTTGAAAAAGATTTCTGGTATCTTTTTTTCCTTTTTCTTTTCTTCTATTTTCTTTCATTCAGCCACTCCCTTTCACATTTCACAGTGGAATATGTGTTTCTATTACTTCATGTCTCATGCCTTCCTGGGCACATTATCTCTTTTATCTTCTGATGTAAGAAATTTCTCTAGGTGAGTATCAACTCTTAAAATCATGCTTATCTAATCGATTCGATTTATATTATAAAGTCATTTGATTTAAAATACATGTTTGCTTATGCTGTGATTGTTAATCCTTGTGCAGGAATCAGTAACAAATATGTGTGACTTGACATTCCGAATATTAAGAATATCAAACATTTGTTATTTGACAGATTTTCAGAAAAAGCTTTTCAAGTATGTCATTCCATAAGTTTTATTTTGTTCGGTCTACCTCTGAAAAGTGTGCAAATCACCTGACTGTACACTTTCAGCAACTTATGGGTTTGAACACATTGACAAGTTCCATAAGGGAACTGTACCAGTACGTCGTGCCTTTTCCTTGCTCAGGTGGTACAATGACCTGTGTCGACAGACTTATTGGCAATCGCCATGTAAAAACTATTGACATTGACAGACACAAAGTAATGTGTTGCAGTGCGAAGACTCAACCTTCTTCTCGTAATAACTGGTACTGGTTACTTCTCTCAATTCACCACTGCGGTTTTACAGAAAGTCGAGGACTCTTGGTGACTTTCACAAAAATACTCGTCTATTAAAATGAAAATAACTACCAACAAAGAGCCCTCATCATGAAACTTTCATTATGTATCATACAACGCAATTACCAAATTCAAACTACAATCAAACTAGTTACATTACAATCAACCGGGTTTCGTCATAGAAGTTTCATGCTTTCTCACGAAAAGCAACCAAGCTTAATGGGCAACAATCAAGCTAGTTTACGACAAAAGCACCGAAAGAATCTGAGAGGATTGACCTGACGCAATTGCTGCCGTTACAGATGTTCAAGTGGACTTCGCTATTCGTATCGGAGAAACTCAGAATATCAAGCCAAGTGACAGATAGAAGTCGCGGCTCAACACAACTATACAAAATAAACTTCAAACATGAAAAAACCCATTCTTTTGCTTCTGGGATGTTCAAAGTGAACTCACATACTCAAATACAAGAGTTCGTTGCGAAGCACATCCAGGCTACTTTGCCGTGTGAGCGACTGACTGTCAGTGCCTCACCATCAAAGCTACTGCTACCCGGCCCAGAACCAGAGAGCTCGACAAATTCGTTCCCTAGTTGGGCCTGGCGACCAAGAACCCGCAGATCTGCACCTGCTTCTTGCTGTCGAAGCCCAGCACGCGGACCCAGCAGCTAGGGTACGACGTCTTGCACTCCTGGATCTCCCGCAGCACCTGCGAAGAGTCGGTGCACCCGAACATGGGCAACTTCCACATGGTCCAGTACCGCCCGTCGTAGTAGCCCGACGAGCCCGACCCCGAGAAGTTGGTGCGGCTCACGGCTCCGACCTGGACAAGTCACCCCAGCGCGTCATCAGACCACATTTGCACCGTGACCTCGATGCCCGCGGAACCCACTCCGGACGACCACATACCAATGCCTCTGCCTTCGACAATACTACTGTCTACTCGTGGGACGCCGGGAAGAGCACCGACTTACCGTGTCGAACTCGATGCAGGGAATCAAGTTCTGCTGGATCATGTAATCCACCTGCCTCGCGATCTGGTCATCGCTCAGCGGGGGCAGGTACGAGAAGGTCTCGAACTTGGGCTGCCCGATGGGGTTCCACACCTGCGCAATCACAAAATCGTACAACTCTTAAAATTTCCGGATGTCTAATCATCAGGTCTCATCTCGTGGAAATCGACTAGTACGACCCCGAATATGTTCGATTAAGGGACGACAGAGACTCACTTGCATGCATTGCACGCGGCTGCCGTTCTGGACGGAGCTCAATTGCTGGGATTTTGAAGTGAAAAGGGTCGCTGACTTCAGTCCAGAAAAAGCCTTGACGGAGGAAGACTCGCGAGAGGCGGCCACAGATGATGACGCCACAGTCACAGAGACAGGAGCCACAACGGTTGAAGCCACAGCGGAGGCCATTGCTAAAATCTCTCCACACTCGAATCGCAAGGGCAATGCAGCCAACAGCTTGGGCACAGGGGACACCGAGCAAGACCTGGTGGGTACAAATTCCACCCGGTATGTTTATATGCTAGGGAGTGCCGGGGCATGCCCCGAGCTGAGCTCTGGAACGCTCCTTGTCACCCTATCTTTACGACGTCGCTGCATGCAATCCTCACCACAATTAAACATTTTCAGTCAACAGATAAGTCCTTTTTTGGGATGAAATTTTTTCGACCAGAAGCGGAGCCGTCCAGAGGATAATCCAGACCCCATTATTCTGGACTTCAACAGCACCTTATCGAAAAAGAGCTCAGAACATGACGCCGCCTCTCCGGAGAGTCTGAACACCAGTGCAGAGAATCGTCAGTTTCCCGATGCGTACCTTGAAACGGATGTCGTCGAGAAAAGTGTGTGTATGCGGAAGTTGGAGAAAACCCAGACTTCATTGCTCGATGAAGCATGTAGCTTCGCAGTCGTACTTCTTGCACTCCTCCATCTCTCGCATCTCTTGCGCATTGTGGTTCCCCAACACCTGCACAGCGGCGGTCATGTCCGGATTAGGGATCGTCTACACCAGATAAGCCACGGCGTTTTTCTCGGAGAAAAATACCATCCTTTGGTTCAACAACGGTTGCTGCGTTTTCCACGTTCGGATACAACCCTGCCCAGTTGCTGTGAGAGATTGACGAGTGCAAGAAGACCCTCTTCCCATGTTCCAGACACAGGCCTTCGCCGAACTGAGATACATCGCAATCGACACACCGGCCGCTTCAGAATCAGTGACTAGCATACCCAGCTGCTATTGGCTTCGTCGGCTACACGTCTGAGCTTGGTACTAGAGATTAGCTAGAACAGAAGAGCTTTCTAATCTGAAAATGTTTTTCTGTGCATGTAGGAAAGTTACTTCCTCCAGCGCGTGGATACAACCCACCACAGCATGTGCAGACAGTTGTTAGATTTCGGCCATGTCTTGCTGATGCACACTTGTATTTTATATTATTTTATTTCTTTATCTCTTCTCACTGTGTATTCCATGAACTCGTGCGCCCTCTCCAATGACATAGCTTTCGGTTGTTTCCATCAGCGGTTGTATTGCTAGTTTTAGAAATACCATTCTTCCTCGACGAGATGGTAGCTTTGACGGATGGTGGTGGCGCCGTAGACAATACCTGTGGATCTGTGTGTTTTTGTGTGCACATACTCGATCTCTTTCTCTGGTTTATCACATACTAACAATGCTTTGTATTGCGTGATCGGCGTCGTAGTCGCCGTTGCTTGAATCTCGCTTGTCAAGTTTTCTGCACACCCGAGTGGCTGGAAGCATGTCCCCATTCATATTCTATGTGCATGGTTGGATTGCACCAGACTAACTGTGAGGAGATATACAAAGTACATCACCAAGCCTGTATGTGGTCAAAGTTCCACTTTCATCAACAAGTAGAGTATTAACGTTTGTTCAGATAAGTTTTCTTCAAGAAAGAAAGAAAGAAAGCATGCTTGTGTATGCACATGAAGCTCATTGGAAATTGGAGGGTTAAGTAGATTTAAAAGAATGGTTTTTGTGCTAAATGGCACAACTTTGAGGTAGTCTAATTAGAAGGATTTAAGGTTGTAAGAAGGGTTATGTTTTTTTAATCTTGTTATTTTTTAGCACTATTTCATTAGTATAGTTTTTATTATGAAAACAAATTGCAATGTATCTTTTCACTAAACAAAATAAAAGAAATCCTACTCATAGTGCAAAGAGGACAAACATTAGTTTAGATACTCCAAAATCTTGCAAATATTTCTTTTTGTCTTGACACATCTAAAAGTGCATATTTGGTCAAATGTTTTGATGGTGTTAGCTATTTATGGGATATTTTTCATGTTATGTATCTATTTTTAAAAAGAAATTTTATTGCAAGATGTCTAATTTTTATCATTATTTATTAGAATAATTGTTTCTACTTAATATATGGATTTAACTTAGAGGATATTAAAATAATAATATTTTGGTACTTTGTTTTTAAAAAATTATAATAAGAAATTTATAGATTCTAATTGGAATTATCTTACATGCATATTTTTTTAGTTTAATAATGTCATCTTGTAAGTATAGTTTTAATGTAAATGTTTAAGGACTTGTATTGGACATGGATTAAAAGGTGTTACTACTAAATCATGTTACTATGAATATCAAATTATTAAACATCGATTTAAAAGAATAAAATTTTTACTCCAAAGTTTATTACATCTATAAGATTTTATATATGTTTCGAAAATATCTAATTCATTAGCTACATTTTCAATAGTAGTTTGGTGAAGAAATTAGAGATATGGATAAATTTATTTAAGTTGGTTAAATGAAAAAAGTAGCAATCATTTGACCAATTATTTTTAAATAAAGGTTAGCCAACCTCCATATATGTAAGATGGTCTTTGTTATCACCACATGGTTACTAAGCAAAGAAGTAAGAAATGACAACCATTCTTATTCTATTGCACAATGTAATTAGGCTTTTAAGTCTCAAGGCTTATCTATATGTTTCAAATTTCACTCTTTTTAATGGTTTAGTAAGAACTTTTGTTGGTTGTATATTGGTGTTAATATAATATAATTTGATTTTTTTTTTTCTAAGTATACTTTTACAAATATGATGGTAGAGAATTCTATCTACTTAGTTTTCACTATTAGTTGATTTTGTAATTGTCAACTTGTCACGGACATATATTTATTGTAATTGTTATTCAAGTAATATGAATAGGTAAAAGTAGATAAAAGTAGATTAATTTCATAATAACTTTTAAAGAAGCTTCCTAGAAGCTTTATAGATGTTGCTTTGACTTTACATGTATTTGTTGTTGATTGGTAGGTTAGATACTTGGTCAGCAAGTTAAGCATGTGCCACACATGTTGGTAGCTTGCGAAAAAAACTAACTATATGGCACCCATATTAAAAACTTGCCTTATAAGTCAAGATACGTGTTGTGCAAAGTCAACACGTTTTGGAGGTCTTATGGAATGTTGCCATGTAGCTCCTAGATAGATAATATATATAGAGGTAAGTATGAAGCCTTCTTCATTCTTGTCAATTCCTTTCTTGCTTCTAGTTTAGTTTTAAGAAGTCTCTAGTTCTCTTGTATTTTGGCAATAGTAATTCTAGTTTCTTTTTAATATACATATTTTTATATATATATATATATTTGTTATACTTCTTTGAAAAAGTCTCACTTGTATATTTGTTTTCTTTGAGTTCTTATCTTTGAGAGATTGACAAGAATACACTTACAATATCAAAGCTTTGTCTTTTCTTGATTAAGAATGGATTATCTTTTTTTCTTGATAAGACATAAGCATATTAGATGTTATGGATTATCCTCTTTTAAATTTGATATTATTCTTTTTGTTCTCAAGTTCTTTCTTTTACTTAACTTTAGCAATATTAGACATCTCTTTTCTTCTAAGTGTTATTATAATAGAGCTTGTCAAAATGAATAGTGCAATGGTACAAATTCTAGTATATTTGAGGGAGTTAA
Organism: Physcomitrium patens; assembly: GCF_059467195.1. Taxonomy (NCBI): domain Eukaryota; kingdom Viridiplantae; phylum Streptophyta; class Bryopsida; order Funariales; family Funariaceae; genus Physcomitrium; species Physcomitrium patens. The sequence continues at coordinate 11,907,802 of NC_143422.1, read as the reverse complement.
TCAATCTATAATATTGTATATTTCACAATTTTGACAACTTGTGATTGATATCAAGTGGAACGATACTACACTCATTAGCCAATTTCTTTATGGATTATAATATGAGGTAAAGAAATTGATGGTCAATTTACTTAATCCTCAAACATTGAGTCAAGTAATTGATTTTGCTTTAAAGAATGACAATCGACTTTTTAAATTTTTATTCGAAAATTGCATAAGTAGGCCTCAATGTTGTTGTATTGTAATTATTCATAGTATGTAAAAATTGACTAAAACACATGATATATTTATAAGTATTGATGTGTATTAGAGTGATTAATAGGTTAATTTAAAGAGAGTTGATGAAAGAAAATTTATTTTGAGGTTTACTTATTTTGATTGTAGTATCTAAATTATATAAGATTTAAATATTTAATACAAAATTTAAAGAAAAGATTGGAACTCAAAGATGAAGATACAAACCTCTAAGAAGCTTATTTGGAAGGATGAAAGCAAAGTATGGATGGATGAAGATAAGGAATGAGGATCTTCATCTCTATTGATTGAAAGCCATGCCCTATAGGCTCTCAAGAGGCTATCTGCAACCATAATAAGGATTTTGGCAACTTCAAAAAGAACATTTGAGAATTAGAAGCAAGGATTGCATAAAGTTTAGAAGGTTTGGAATTAAGGTGATGAAGTTGTAGCCATTTGAAGTTAATGTGTCTTTTTTAGACATATTGTTGTTCTTTTAAAAATACAAGGAGTTATATAATAGATTTTGAAGATCAAGAGTGCAATCACAAGGCTGATTTCAAAATTTATGTCTTTACAAAAGAATTGTTATATTTGGAGTTTGTATAAAGGAGTTATAAAGCATTGAAGACAATACATGTAATTCAAAGGCAGAACGTGAATCATTTTATTGATAGTAATAGTTGGAACTACACCTTGAGTTTTTGAACAAAGTTTTGGCTCAAAATTTCTAAAGATATGTGTTATTAGGTTGAAAAATTATAAATAAATTATTTTATGATATTTGAATATTTAGTTTGTGAGATATAAAAAAAATTACATATGGATATATTCAAGCAAGGCTATAAAGCTATTGTTAGTATTTAAGCAATATCTCAAGATTTTTAAGAAATTTGCAATTAAAATTTGTTGTAGTATTTTTTTAAAATACATCAATACTTCATGTAAATTTTTAGTTTGTTTGGATACTCCGATTATGAGATATGATCTATTGAAGTTTTGATAAAATTCACCTCATGAATATATAAGGATTTAGAATATTTTTATCATATTTTGGATGTTCTTTAGTACTTAGAACTTATGTATTGATGTTATTACCTCTATAGGAATACTTTTATATATATATATATATATATATATATATAGAAAGATAACTTGATGTTTTTTTATCTCAAGACTTGATTGAGTAATTAGTGATAGCCAAAAGCCCAACGCTTTTTTGACACAAATTCTCTCTACCCAAACTTTATTGGTGCTTCCATTGAAAGAGCCTCAAGGCACCAAATTTTTCAACAAGTCAAGATGGAAAATCAAATCCCAAGGTTTTCTTTACGAAGTAGAATAGGTGCCTATGATTTATTCAAGGTATTTGCTCAATTTATAAAAGAGAGGCAATAAGTGCATTGAAAGGATAGAAACACCACCTAAGCTTTACAAGTAGTGATGGATAAGATTGGAAGGTTTGATGAGAGTGACATCACTAAGTTCCTAAGGATTTACACATATATGTGCATATGTGCATCAAGTTTTAGAATTGAAGATGATTACCATCTTTGATTTGGCAATGATACCAAAAATTAGAAAAAAGATGCAGGAGTTGCATACTAAGGCTATGTGAGGGAAGAAATTTGAAGAACTCTTGAAAGATGAATTTTTTGAGGAAGATTTCAAAAGAATGAAAAAAAAAATCTTTTTGGAGTAGATTGAATAAAGGCCAAGAAATCAAATGGCTCCAAATGAACTAATCATGGAATTTGAGACTAAATTTGGACAATTGCCAATACAAGAGAGGCAGCTCTTGGAAACAAAAAAAATTGGATTATTCTTGTAGGCAGCTATTGAATACTTAGAAGACAAGTTGTTCTTTCATTTAACAAACAAGACATTTGAGAGTGGTTTTATCAATAAGGTATTTTAGTAATAAATTATTACTATACTATAATATTTATACTATTGCAATAAAGTATTATTGTAATAAATTATTATTGTATTAAAATATTTATATTATTGCAATAAAGTATTGTTGTACTACAATGTTTTTGTTATTGTGCTATGTTGCTATTGTGCTACAATGCTTTATTGCTTCAATGTATTGCTATGATGAGATATTACTACAATGCAAGGATATTATCTTTGTGATGGATTGTTGGAATATTATGATGTTGCATTCAAATGCTTTTGTTGTTGTAATGTATTGCTAAAATATGTTGTTGCTATGCAATAATATCTTTGCTATTGGACTATGTTGTAATCAAATATTAATACATTGCAACGTTTTTGCTTTGATATTTTGCTATTATTCTTTTTGTTTTATATGTTATTGAGTTGTATTTTTTTCCTACAAAAATATTTAAAAAAATGAATAGTTTTTTATAGGTTATGATAGAAAATAAAAGCATGATACACAAAGACAATTTCTTGCTATTGGAGCTTGAGTTGGAGTTGCAATGATTGATGCATACCTAAGCCTGTGAATAGTCACTTCTATAGTTGCAAGATTTACAAGAACCATCTTTACAAGTTAAAAGAAAAGAATCAAAGTAACATATCCTTCTTTTTCAAGCTCAAGTTAAATAGTGCTTAGTGAACATGTACAAAAGTGGTCAAAGATTGCACCACTAACTTTGTATTGATGTCTAATAGTATTGAAGGTGCATAAATATCATTGTTTCTACAAATTACAATTATGTATTAAATAATATTATTTATGATATTAAAAGATCTCTTAAGGAATTTTTATCCTTGAGGTAGGGATTTGATAATAATTTATTAAATAACTTAACAACAGTTATTAGATGTATTGGTGTTTTGTTTAAATATAAGTAAGATATTTTGTATTGTATTCTTTTTTATACTTAATGGACGTAAAGAGTTGGAGTGTTTTTTTAGCAATCAAACTAAGTTTAATAATTTACAAATCAAAATATTTTATCGAAGTTATTTTTATGTGATATGTAAATCCATTAAAAAAACACCTTCCTTAATTGAATGTTGTCATAATACCTTTTGACATAGTTGGGCTAAATGATTAATGTCATCATTAGTGCATTTATTGTAAGTCACATAATACTCTATAAGATGGCTTTTTAATGTTTTTTTTGGTTTTAAATTGATGTTGTTTGAATTTTTATTGCTTTATAATATTCTTAATTTGTTTGGGGGAGATTGGAAATTAATATTTTATAATACATGTTAATTTGTACTTTTTCTACTTCCAATCTAGTAATAACAAAGAAGTCTAATATTTCTACTAAATTAAAACATAGAAGTAGCTACACTAAGAAAGGTTCAAATCTGTTACTAAACAAATAAGAAAGCTTTGAAAATCTATTGTATTGTATTATTATTTTACAAGGGGTGATTTTATTACATTTAAAAGATGTTGGACTTCTATTTTGTAAGTAAATTTTTCCTTTCAAAATACCTTTCTAATACATTTTTGGTAATTTTGAAAAAGATTTCTGGTATCTTTTTTTCCTTTTTCTTTTCTTCTATTTTCTTTCATTCAGCCACTCCCTTTCACATTTCACAGTGGAATATGTGTTTCTATTACTTCATGTCTCATGCCTTCCTGGGCACATTATCTCTTTTATCTTCTGATGTAAGAAATTTCTCTAGGTGAGTATCAACTCTTAAAATCATGCTTATCTAATCGATTCGATTTATATTATAAAGTCATTTGATTTAAAATACATGTTTGCTTATGCTGTGATTGTTAATCCTTGTGCAGGAATCAGTAACAAATATGTGTGACTTGACATTCCGAATATTAAGAATATCAAACATTTGTTATTTGACAGATTTTCAGAAAAAGCTTTTCAAGTATGTCATTCCATAAGTTTTATTTTGTTCGGTCTACCTCTGAAAAGTGTGCAAATCACCTGACTGTACACTTTCAGCAACTTATGGGTTTGAACACATTGACAAGTTCCATAAGGGAACTGTACCAGTACGTCGTGCCTTTTCCTTGCTCAGGTGGTACAATGACCTGTGTCGACAGACTTATTGGCAATCGCCATGTAAAAACTATTGACATTGACAGACACAAAGTAATGTGTTGCAGTGCGAAGACTCAACCTTCTTCTCGTAATAACTGGTACTGGTTACTTCTCTCAATTCACCACTGCGGTTTTACAGAAAGTCGAGGACTCTTGGTGACTTTCACAAAAATACTCGTCTATTAAAATGAAAATAACTACCAACAAAGAGCCCTCATCATGAAACTTTCATTATGTATCATACAACGCAATTACCAAATTCAAACTACAATCAAACTAGTTACATTACAATCAACCGGGTTTCGTCATAGAAGTTTCATGCTTTCTCACGAAAAGCAACCAAGCTTAATGGGCAACAATCAAGCTAGTTTACGACAAAAGCACCGAAAGAATCTGAGAGGATTGACCTGACGCAATTGCTGCCGTTACAGATGTTCAAGTGGACTTCGCTATTCGTATCGGAGAAACTCAGAATATCAAGCCAAGTGACAGATAGAAGTCGCGGCTCAACACAACTATACAAAATAAACTTCAAACATGAAAAAACCCATTCTTTTGCTTCTGGGATGTTCAAAGTGAACTCACATACTCAAATACAAGAGTTCGTTGCGAAGCACATCCAGGCTACTTTGCCGTGTGAGCGACTGACTGTCAGTGCCTCACCATCAAAGCTACTGCTACCCGGCCCAGAACCAGAGAGCTCGACAAATTCGTTCCCTAGTTGGGCCTGGCGACCAAGAACCCGCAGATCTGCACCTGCTTCTTGCTGTCGAAGCCCAGCACGCGGACCCAGCAGCTAGGGTACGACGTCTTGCACTCCTGGATCTCCCGCAGCACCTGCGAAGAGTCGGTGCACCCGAACATGGGCAACTTCCACATGGTCCAGTACCGCCCGTCGTAGTAGCCCGACGAGCCCGACCCCGAGAAGTTGGTGCGGCTCACGGCTCCGACCTGGACAAGTCACCCCAGCGCGTCATCAGACCACATTTGCACCGTGACCTCGATGCCCGCGGAACCCACTCCGGACGACCACATACCAATGCCTCTGCCTTCGACAATACTACTGTCTACTCGTGGGACGCCGGGAAGAGCACCGACTTACCGTGTCGAACTCGATGCAGGGAATCAAGTTCTGCTGGATCATGTAATCCACCTGCCTCGCGATCTGGTCATCGCTCAGCGGGGGCAGGTACGAGAAGGTCTCGAACTTGGGCTGCCCGATGGGGTTCCACACCTGCGCAATCACAAAATCGTACAACTCTTAAAATTTCCGGATGTCTAATCATCAGGTCTCATCTCGTGGAAATCGACTAGTACGACCCCGAATATGTTCGATTAAGGGACGACAGAGACTCACTTGCATGCATTGCACGCGGCTGCCGTTCTGGACGGAGCTCAATTGCTGGGATTTTGAAGTGAAAAGGGTCGCTGACTTCAGTCCAGAAAAAGCCTTGACGGAGGAAGACTCGCGAGAGGCGGCCACAGATGATGACGCCACAGTCACAGAGACAGGAGCCACAACGGTTGAAGCCACAGCGGAGGCCATTGCTAAAATCTCTCCACACTCGAATCGCAAGGGCAATGCAGCCAACAGCTTGGGCACAGGGGACACCGAGCAAGACCTGGTGGGTACAAATTCCACCCGGTATGTTTATATGCTAGGGAGTGCCGGGGCATGCCCCGAGCTGAGCTCTGGAACGCTCCTTGTCACCCTATCTTTACGACGTCGCTGCATGCAATCCTCACCACAATTAAACATTTTCAGTCAACAGATAAGTCCTTTTTTGGGATGAAATTTTTTCGACCAGAAGCGGAGCCGTCCAGAGGATAATCCAGACCCCATTATTCTGGACTTCAACAGCACCTTATCGAAAAAGAGCTCAGAACATGACGCCGCCTCTCCGGAGAGTCTGAACACCAGTGCAGAGAATCGTCAGTTTCCCGATGCGTACCTTGAAACGGATGTCGTCGAGAAAAGTGTGTGTATGCGGAAGTTGGAGAAAACCCAGACTTCATTGCTCGATGAAGCATGTAGCTTCGCAGTCGTACTTCTTGCACTCCTCCATCTCTCGCATCTCTTGCGCATTGTGGTTCCCCAACACCTGCACAGCGGCGGTCATGTCCGGATTAGGGATCGTCTACACCAGATAAGCCACGGCGTTTTTCTCGGAGAAAAATACCATCCTTTGGTTCAACAACGGTTGCTGCGTTTTCCACGTTCGGATACAACCCTGCCCAGTTGCTGTGAGAGATTGACGAGTGCAAGAAGACCCTCTTCCCATGTTCCAGACACAGGCCTTCGCCGAACTGAGATACATCGCAATCGACACACCGGCCGCTTCAGAATCAGTGACTAGCATACCCAGCTGCTATTGGCTTCGTCGGCTACACGTCTGAGCTTGGTACTAGAGATTAGCTAGAACAGAAGAGCTTTCTAATCTGAAAATGTTTTTCTGTGCATGTAGGAAAGTTACTTCCTCCAGCGCGTGGATACAACCCACCACAGCATGTGCAGACAGTTGTTAGATTTCGGCCATGTCTTGCTGATGCACACTTGTATTTTATATTATTTTATTTCTTTATCTCTTCTCACTGTGTATTCCATGAACTCGTGCGCCCTCTCCAATGACATAGCTTTCGGTTGTTTCCATCAGCGGTTGTATTGCTAGTTTTAGAAATACCATTCTTCCTCGACGAGATGGTAGCTTTGACGGATGGTGGTGGCGCCGTAGACAATACCTGTGGATCTGTGTGTTTTTGTGTGCACATACTCGATCTCTTTCTCTGGTTTATCACATACTAACAATGCTTTGTATTGCGTGATCGGCGTCGTAGTCGCCGTTGCTTGAATCTCGCTTGTCAAGTTTTCTGCACACCCGAGTGGCTGGAAGCATGTCCCCATTCATATTCTATGTGCATGGTTGGATTGCACCAGACTAACTGTGAGGAGATATACAAAGTACATCACCAAGCCTGTATGTGGTCAAAGTTCCACTTTCATCAACAAGTAGAGTATTAACGTTTGTTCAGATAAGTTTTCTTCAAGAAAGAAAGAAAGAAAGCATGCTTGTGTATGCACATGAAGCTCATTGGAAATTGGAGGGTTAAGTAGATTTAAAAGAATGGTTTTTGTGCTAAATGGCACAACTTTGAGGTAGTCTAATTAGAAGGATTTAAGGTTGTAAGAAGGGTTATGTTTTTTTAATCTTGTTATTTTTTAGCACTATTTCATTAGTATAGTTTTTATTATGAAAACAAATTGCAATGTATCTTTTCACTAAACAAAATAAAAGAAATCCTACTCATAGTGCAAAGAGGACAAACATTAGTTTAGATACTCCAAAATCTTGCAAATATTTCTTTTTGTCTTGACACATCTAAAAGTGCATATTTGGTCAAATGTTTTGATGGTGTTAGCTATTTATGGGATATTTTTCATGTTATGTATCTATTTTTAAAAAGAAATTTTATTGCAAGATGTCTAATTTTTATCATTATTTATTAGAATAATTGTTTCTACTTAATATATGGATTTAACTTAGAGGATATTAAAATAATAATATTTTGGTACTTTGTTTTTAAAAAATTATAATAAGAAATTTATAGATTCTAATTGGAATTATCTTACATGCATATTTTTTTAGTTTAATAATGTCATCTTGTAAGTATAGTTTTAATGTAAATGTTTAAGGACTTGTATTGGACATGGATTAAAAGGTGTTACTACTAAATCATGTTACTATGAATATCAAATTATTAAACATCGATTTAAAAGAATAAAATTTTTACTCCAAAGTTTATTACATCTATAAGATTTTATATATGTTTCGAAAATATCTAATTCATTAGCTACATTTTCAATAGTAGTTTGGTGAAGAAATTAGAGATATGGATAAATTTATTTAAGTTGGTTAAATGAAAAAAGTAGCAATCATTTGACCAATTATTTTTAAATAAAGGTTAGCCAACCTCCATATATGTAAGATGGTCTTTGTTATCACCACATGGTTACTAAGCAAAGAAGTAAGAAATGACAACCATTCTTATTCTATTGCACAATGTAATTAGGCTTTTAAGTCTCAAGGCTTATCTATATGTTTCAAATTTCACTCTTTTTAATGGTTTAGTAAGAACTTTTGTTGGTTGTATATTGGTGTTAATATAATATAATTTGATTTTTTTTTTTCTAAGTATACTTTTACAAATATGATGGTAGAGAATTCTATCTACTTAGTTTTCACTATTAGTTGATTTTGTAATTGTCAACTTGTCACGGACATATATTTATTGTAATTGTTATTCAAGTAATATGAATAGGTAAAAGTAGATAAAAGTAGATTAATTTCATAATAACTTTTAAAGAAGCTTCCTAGAAGCTTTATAGATGTTGCTTTGACTTTACATGTATTTGTTGTTGATTGGTAGGTTAGATACTTGGTCAGCAAGTTAAGCATGTGCCACACATGTTGGTAGCTTGCGAAAAAAACTAACTATATGGCACCCATATTAAAAACTTGCCTTATAAGTCAAGATACGTGTTGTGCAAAGTCAACACGTTTTGGAGGTCTTATGGAATGTTGCCATGTAGCTCCTAGATAGATAATATATATAGAGGTAAGTATGAAGCCTTCTTCATTCTTGTCAATTCCTTTCTTGCTTCTAGTTTAGTTTTAAGAAGTCTCTAGTTCTCTTGTATTTTGGCAATAGTAATTCTAGTTTCTTTTTAATATACATATTTTTTTATATATATATATATTTGTTATACTTCTTTGAAAAAGTCTCACTTGTATATTTGTTTTCTTTGAGTTCTTATCTTTGAGAGATTGACAAGAATACACTTACAATATCAAAGCTTTGTCTTTTCTTGATTAAGAATGGATTATCTTTTTTTCTTGATAAGACATAAGCATATTAGATGTTGTGGATTATCCTCTTTTAAATTTGATATTATTCTTTTTGTTCTCAAGTTCTTTCTTTTACTTAACTTTAGAAATATTAGACATCTCTTTTCTTCTAAGTGTTATTATAATAGAGCTTGTCAAAATGAATAGTGCAATGGTACAAATTCTAGTATATTTGAGGGAGTTAATCAATCTATAATATTGTATATTTCACAATTTTGACAACTTGTGATTGATATCAAGTGGAATGATACTACACTCATTAGCCAATTTCTTTATGGATTATAATATGAGGTAAAGAAATTGATGGTCAATTTACTTAATCCTCAAACATTGAGTCAAGTAATTGATTTTGCTTTAAAGAATGACAATCTACTTTTTTAAATTTTTATTCGAAAATTGCATAAGTAGGCCTCAATGTTGTTGTATTGTAATTATTCATAGTATGTAAAAATTGACTAAAACACATGATATATTTATAAGTATTGATGTGTATTAGAGTGATTAATAGGTTAATTTAAAGAGAGTTGATGAAAGAAAATTTATTTTGAGGTTTACTTATTTTGATTGTAGTATCTAAATTATATAAGATTTAAATATTTAATACAAAATTTAAAGAAAAGATTGGAACTCAAAGATGAAGATACAAACCTCTAAGAAGCTTATTTGGAAGGATGAAAGCAAAGTATGGATGGATGAAGATAAGGAATGAGGATCTTCATCTCTATTGATTGAAAGCCATGCCCTATAGGCTCTCAAGAGGCTATCTGCAACCATAATAAGGATTTTGGCAACTTCAAAAAGAACATTTGAGAATTAGAAGCAAGGATTGCATAAAGTTTAGAAGGTTTGGAATTAAGGTGATGAAGTTGTAGCCATTTGAAGTTAATGTGTCTTTTTTAGACATATTGTTGTTCTTTTAAAAATACAAGGAGTTATATAATAGATTTTGAAGATCAAGAGTGCAATCACAAGGCTGATTTCAAAATTTATGTCTTTACAAAAGAATTGTTATATTTGGAGTTTGTATAAAGGAGTTATAAAGCATTGAAGACAATACATGTAATTCAAAGGCAGAACGTGAATCATTTTATTGATAGTAATAGTTGGAACTACACCTTGAGTTTTTGAACAAAGTTTTGGCTCAAAATTTCTAAAGATATGTGTTATTAGGTTGAAAAATTATAAATAAATTATTTTATGATATTTGAATATTTAGTTTGTGAGATATAAAAAAAATTACATATGGATATATTCAAGCAAGGCTATAAAGCTATTGTTAGTATTTAAGTAATATCTCAAGATTTTTAAGAAATTTGCAATTAAAATTTGTTGTAGTATTTTTTTAAAATACATCAATACTTCATGTAAATTTTTAGTTTGTTTGGATACTCCGATTATGAGATATGATCTATTGAAGTTTTGATAAAATTCACCTCATGAATATATAAGGATTTAGAATATTTTTATCATATTTTGGATGTTCTTTAGTACTTAGAACTTATGTATTGATGTTATTACCTCTATAGGAATACTTATATATATATATATATATATATATATAGAAAGATAACTTGATGCTTTTTTATCTCAAGACTTGATTGAGTAATTAGTGATAGCCAAAAGCCCAACGCTTTTTTGACACAAATTCTCTCTACCCAAACTTTATTGGTGCTTCCATTGAAAGAGCCTCAAGGCACCAAATTTTTCAACAAGTCAAGATGGAAAATCAAATCCCAAGGTTTTCTTTACGAAGTAGAATAGGTGCCTATGATTTATTCAAGGTATTTGCTCAATTTATAAAAGAGAGGCAATAAGTGCATTGAAAGGATAGAAACACCACCTAAGCTTTACAAGTAGTGATGGATAAGATTGGAAGGTTTGATGAGAGTGACATCACTAAGTTCCTAAGGATTTACACATATATGTGCATATGTGCATCAAGTTTTAGAATTGAAGATGATTACCATCTTTGATTTGGCAATGATACTAGAAATTAGAGGATAGATACAAAAGTTACATATTAAAGCTATGTAAAGAAAGAATTTTAAAGAACTCTTGAAAGATGATTTTTTTGAGGAAGATTTCAAAAGAATGAAAAAAAAAATCTTTTTGGAGTAGATTGAATAAAGGCCAAGAAATCAAATGGCTCCTAATGAACTAATTTTGGAATTTTAAACTAAATTAAGATAATTATCTTCTTAAAAAGATAACTTTTAAAAAAATAAAATAAATTATTTTTTTATTTAGAAAGAAGATATTTGAGAGTGATTATAGTTATTATAAGAGGCTAGTTAAAGAGATATTCAATCTTTTGGTTTAGTAACAATAGATTAAGATCTTTGATTTAGTATCAAGGCTAAAGTCAATGTCTATATTTCAAAATTTAATAGTACTTTAAAAGGTGATATATACTATCAAGGATGATACTCATCAAGAATTGATTAAGGATATATAAGATTTGGGGATGGAAATGAATGAATTGAAGAAATATTAGATAGCAAGCTCATTAATTATAATGAAAGATTCAAAAGAATTTGTAGAGAGATGTATGTAGTATAACAATTTAATCCGCAAGCGTAGTGAGCATAACCATTATAAGATTACAGTTAAGGATGGTATTGTATATTTTAAAGAAAGAAGGATAAGACTTAGAAGGTTAGATGAACCTTTGAAGAATAATTTTCAAAAAGACGGCATGCAAAAATTAGTAGAGGAGCAAATGTAAAAAATAATGCCATATAAAGAAAAAAAGCTAAGCCTTACTCTTTTATAATTGAATAAAAAGTAGTTAAGGCTATTTCTTTACAAACTATAAAAGCCATGATTAAAGGAGCTAAAGCTATCAAAAAAATAATTGGATGGAATGATCCAATTGATACTATTAGCATTAAATATTTTTGATGAAGGAACAAATATGATGATGATTTTTATGATGTTATGGTTGAAGAAATAAGAAGTAAAGCTATTCATTAAGAAGATGTTGTTGAACTTAAAAATAAGAGGAGGTCTCCAAGGAACAAAGAAGCCTTTAAAGAGCAGAAATTAAATAAGATACTTTCTTCTACTCATCCTAGTGGTGCATCATTACCAAAAGAATAGTAGGAGAAGGACAAAGATAAGAAGAAAGATGATTCAAGCAAATCTTAAGGTAAGAATCATACTTACAAGCTTCAATTTGTTATTGAAATATCTACAGATATAAAAAATATTTTAGAAGAGAGGATCTTAGATGTCAAAATTGAATTCACTTTAAGAGAGGGTCTTTGTACAGCCAAAAATGATTTTTATAAATTGATTATTAATGTGATAAAGAAGAAGAAATAAATTGCAACCAAAGCTTTTATGGTAGAGACATTAGATATGTAGATAATTACAAATGAAGAAGAAGAAATAGGGCAAGTATTTACATAGTTTGTAATACTAGAAATTGGAAGTAAGGTTGATATAAAAGATGAGGCTTTATTTAAACATGTTGAGCTTATAGAAAACTATCAAATAAAATTTACATCTTTGAAATCTATGGAAGTAAAGAAGATTGTAGAAGAAGCATGTATAAATACTAATCTAAATGTAATAATGATAAAATTAGAGGTAATAGCTATTCAATTCTTTATTAGATTAAAGCTACTCTAGAGACATATGTGATGTTGAAAGACTCTAAAGATCGAATTTTGGCCTTAATTAATCATGGATCTGAAATCAACATCATAGCAAGGTGGATATATGAGAAGAACAAGTGGCCAATCGATATCAACCATAGTTAGATAATTAGAGCTGTAAACAATCAACAAGGTGATTTATATGGAGCTTGTTTAGGTATAAAGACTAAGAATAGAGATATGAAAGTAGAGCAAAAATTCTTCGTAAAAACCTTTGCTACATATTGAATAATACTTGGTGAGCCCTATATTATAACTCCTAGAATGGAGACTAGAGTTTTAAATGATGGTTTGTATTATACCAAGATTTGTAGTTGGGATAAAAAAAAGTTGTGCAATTTATTATTATGAAACCTATCTATGAAAAACATAGAAAATAACTAAGAAAGATGCCTTTGGATCCAAGAAATAACTTTGTAGATTTTTAGAGAGCATCCTTATAGGATGAGGATACATGGATGCAAATAAATCATTTGTAATTTCCAATGTAGTTAATATGAATTTTTAACTTTTAAATTTGATTAATAATAGATTTGTGAATATTCAAAGGATTAAAATTTTAGATTCTATAAAAGATGAAGGATGAAAAAAAAAGAAAAAAAACTTAAAAAGAGTGGATTTAGTTTTAAATAATGAAGCCATAGTTGGAGTAATAGAAGAAGTAGGTTTAGAGAATGATTTAATAAAAAATTCTAGAAAATTTAGCTATAAGCATGGATAGAGATGCTGTAATAGAAATATACTCAAAAAGAACTTATGAAGAATTAAAAGAGATGGTGGCAAATGTTGGAATTTCTATAAGCTATAGATTGAAAGATGAGACTAGAATTCAAATTAAATATAAAATTGTGGCAAGAAAGGAAAAACCTATAGCTACTTAGTTATCAATTGACACTATGGAATATATCAAGGAGGCAATTAAAGGATTAAGTTTAAGAGAGAGGTACATAATTAAATATCAATTTACTTAAGAATCATTATCTAAGTTGAAGATTGGAGAGGGTGATTTCTTAACATTAATAGAGGTAAATATATTTTAAAAAATGTTTATTGAAAATGGTAAGGCATTTGCCTTAACTTCTAATGAAATTAGATGTGTGGATCCTAGCATTGTAATACCTATGGTAATCTTTATATTGCGACATGTTCCATGAGATTTAAAGCCTATACCTATACTTAAAGTTTTGCTTCCAAAATTGATAGAATTATTAAAAGAAAAGGTGAAGATGGGTATTTTAGAACCTTCAATTGCTTCCTATTTTAATAGATAGTTCTTAGTATCTAAGAAATCAGAGGCATTAGGTTCATTCAGGATATGGAACCAGTAAATAAAGTAACTATTTAAAATATGGAATCAAGTCTTATAGTAGATGAAGTAGCTTAATAATTTGTAAGTCATGCCATTTATTTTATTTTAGTCAATTAAAATTGATCATATCCAAAAACTAGAAGATTTTTAAGAGCATATATATTCTATCATATTTGAGTGCTTCACTTTGTCTATATCTCAAAGCTACTATATAAGTTATTAAAGAAGGATAAAGGATTTTTTTGGAAATAAGAACAAGAGATAGCTATGAAAAATCTTAAAAAGATGTTGAATTCATCTCTTGTCTTGAGACAAGTAGATTATTAATATGCAAGATCAGTATTTGTAATAAAAGCTATAAGTCCTATAGCAATTGGATGAGCTATTGGACAAGATGATGTAAGAGAGATAAGATTTGTTATAAGGTTTGGAACCAAGATTCTTACAAAAAAGCAAAAGACTTATCTACAAGTTAAAAGAGAGCTTTGGATAGTACTCACAACTTAAAAGGCCAAAAAAAATTATTTGATTAAAGCAAGTATGGTTTTGAAAATAAATTATATGCTATTACTTGAAATATTAATTAATTGCATTACTCTAGCCATTGCCATATTAAAATGGATAGCCTACATAAAAACATTGAATCTTATTTTAATACATATTATTGGTAAAGAAAATTTGGTAGGAGATATGTTGTCTAGAGCTAGATATATCTTTGAAGAGGAAATGATGACACATGAAAGAAGTGAAGATCAAGAAGAAAAGAGCTACAATTTTTTTTTTTTTACTTTTGATAGAATAAATTTTAGTGATAAGATTCAAAATTTCTATGAAGGTTTGTATGAAGGCAAATTGAAAGATAGTAGAATTTATTTGAGTATAATAAAGAAGTAAAAAAATGAATAGATAAAATCTTCAAAGATATTAGACACCAATCTTATGGTTATCTCCTTATAGATTGATTTTTATAGAAGAGAATAAAAATAAGTAAAGAAATTCTATTGTAGGTAGTAAGAGACCTTGAAATTAAATTAAAAGTTTTAAAAGAATATCATGATATATTTTAGATAGGACATAAGAGAGTTTAGGCCATATATACCAAGATCAAAGCAAGATATTAGTAGAAGGGCTTATATAAGGATGTAGAAGATTTAATGGGCTCATGCATAGAATGTCAATTACAATTTAAGATTAGGTATAGAAATGGATTACATCCTATTTATCCACCTTTTATATATTTTCAATAAAAAATTAATTTGATAGCTATACCATCAGGTATTAGGAACTATATACAAGATAAGGATTCAAGACAAAGAAATAGAATTAAAATGACTTTAGAACAATAATTAGATATAAGGCAAAAAGGTCCTAGCTAGACCATAAGAAGTGAATTGTTGAAACTAAAGATTTCCTCAGCCTTGACTCCTATATATATTATGTCTTAGGAAGCTTATCAAGAAGTTTTCATGAAGCTTGAAAATAAAGCAAGCTTAAGATTCTTCTTTGGAAACTTCCTAAATCATCTAAAGCCTCTTAGAACCTTTGAAGATCTTCTATAACCTTCTAGAACTTTCTTAGAATCTATTGGAAGCTTCTAAAATCTTTTTGAACCTTCTAGGATCTACAAGAACCTTCTTAAAATCTACTAGAATCTTTTGGAATCTTCTAAGATCTACAAGAATCTTCTTAGAACCTTCTCAAATCCTCTTCAATTATATGTCTGTGACATCACCTCCTCTTTTGGCTTTGAGGTCTCCTAGAAACAATGTTGCTATACATCAGTATATGCATAAGAAGTTGAAGATCTATTACATGGTGTGTAGTATATATTCTAGTTGTTTTTCTTGAAGCAAATGATTTATAGGCCCTTGTAGCCATCAATAGTACTCTAAGTCTTCTATTTGTAATCAAACATGAACTTTGATATCTTCATTATAGAATTGTCCTACAAATATTTATTCTAGGTATCCTTCATTAAGAAGTTCTACCTCAAATACAATTACCAATGACTTGTTACTAGGTATCTTTTGATGTCTTCATGGTTCAGGCGGCTCTTCATCTTGAAGTTATCTTCACAAGCTACTTGGTTGAAATGGTATGATTGGCAAGGTATCTATCTGTTGACTATCCATATCACATAAAGTAGACAAGACCAAAAGAATATAAATAGACTATGGTCATGAATTCAAACTACTGACTTATATTGTTCTAAATATTTGAAAAAATTACCTTTTCGAAGGCTGCTTCTTTTCCTTCTTTATGAAGCCAAGAACTAAAAATCTTCATGATGAAGTTATTTTACTAAGCTATTGTTCCTCATTTTGTTGCTTTTGGTTTGGATGAATGTCATTGATAGAACTTTTGAATCTTTATTTGTACATTTATAAGGTTGACAGCTAATTCACATGTACAATTGTTGATATCATATCTAAGCTAATGGACTA
Source organism: Physcomitrium patens (assembly GCF_059467195.1). NCBI lineage: Eukaryota > Viridiplantae > Streptophyta > Bryopsida > Funariales > Funariaceae > Physcomitrium > Physcomitrium patens. The sequence goes on along the minus strand of NC_143422.1, from coordinate 11,891,254 downwards.
CATATTCAAGCCTTCCATATCTTATCTTTGAATCTAATACCTCTTCTTCCTCAAATTCAATATGATCATTGATTTCAACCATAAGAAGTGGTGGTTGTTTTTAACTTTGTATATTTGATTCTTTATACCTTTTTAATAGTGAAACTTGAAAGACTCGATGAATCTTCATGGATAAAGGTAATTTCAAGTGATAAATTAAATTATTGATTTATTTCTGAATCATGAATGGTCCCAACTTTCAGTAGTCCAACTTATCACATAGCTTGTTAGTTTTTATATTATACCAAAGACGCCATACTTTGTCACCAATTTAGAATAGAGGATGTTCCTTCCTCAATTCATCTGCTACTAGCTTATAATGTTATTGAATCCTTTCGAGATGAGTCTTCATAGTTGCTTGAAGTTCGATCATCTTCGTAGCAAATTCCTCTAGTGCTGGATTTGCTGACTTTAAAGGTTCTATCATATTCAACTTTGAATAATGATCGTAATTTGAGTAGAATAATATTTATTGTGTAGATGCATGGATTATATTATTATATGCAAACTTTTCCAACAATAAGTAAGAAGTCTAGTAGTCTTGTTGATAGATGATTGTGCACTTCAAATATTGCTCAAGAATTTAGTTGACTTGTTCCATTTAGCCATCAGTTTGAGGATGGAAGATAGAAGAAAGGTTGACGTAAATCTTAAGAATCTTAAAGAATACCTTTCAAAATCTTGATACAAATTATGGCCCACAATCCGATACAATATAATAATAGATATTATTAATACACAATCTTATTGTCTCTTCACGCCTTTGAAATTGTTGTTGTAGCAACCACATATTCCAATCATGGATTTGTATAGACAAAAAATGCAGTGCCTTATTTGGTCGCCTTCATAAATGCTTTAGCTTCAATAAATAAATATTATTTAAGTCTTGGCTTGTTAAGTATTAGAAGTTTTTTCATAGATCTGAAAATTCTATAATCTATTAGAAAAAATTCTAACTTTGAGGATATCCAATCTATCCATGGATTGTATTTTTCAAGCCATGAGAGTCCTCAAATGATTGGACTTGATGGTGATCAAATGACATTGAATACTAATTGATTGCTATAATTGTCAAAGGTTATTTCTAATACAATTGTCTCATAAGTGACGTCTCCAGAGAATAAAGGTTAGCCATCTATTACTTCTATATAAACAGTTTTTGGATTTTTTGACCATACAGATTTTGTATGATCTAAAAAATTCTTTATCAATAAAACATGCAGGGGCTCTTGAGTCCAGTAATGCATCACACTCTAGTTTTGTGACTTCTAAGTGTATAGGTATAGTAAAACAATAACAAAGGCTAGTAGAGAGTATATGACCTTTTTTGATTTGTAATAGTAAAGAATTCAACAGCACTGTTGTCGTACTATAATTGCTTTCATTAGAACAAGTATGGTTTTGGAAAGAGATTTTTTGCCATTACTTGGAATGATAATTGACTATACTACTCCAGACATTGCCATATAAAGATGGATAGCCTACAAAAAAATATTGAATCCTATTTTAATACATATTACTATCAAAGAAAATTTGGTGGCGGATATGTTGTCTAGAGTAAGATATACCTTTGAAGAAGAAATGATGGTACACGAAGGAGGTGAAGATCAAGAAGAGAAGAGTTATAGAAATTCATTTGCTACTAGTGGAATGGATTTTGGTGATAAGGTTCAAAAATTCTATGAAGGTTTATATGAAGGAAGATTGAAGGATATTGAAATTTATTTAAGTATAATGAAAAAATAAGAAAGGTAGATAGATAAAACCTTCAAAGATATTAGACATCAATCCTATGGTTATTTGCTTAGGAATGGATTCCTATAGAAGAGGCCAAAAAGAGGTGATAAAATCCCATTGAGGATAGTAGGAGATCTTGAAACTAAGTTTAAGGTTTTAAAAGAATATCATGATACACTTTAGGCAGGGCATAGAGGAGTTTGGGCTACATATACCAAGATCAAGGAAATGTATTGGTGAAAGGATTTATACTAGGATGTAGAAGACTTTGTGAGCTCCTGCACAGAATGTCAACTACAATCTAAAGTAAGGTACAGAGATGGATTACATCCTACTTATTTACCTTCAATATATTTTCAATCGGTAATTGATTTGGTAGCTATGCCATCAGGACTTTGGAGTATGAAATATTTAGTTTTGGCAAGAGAAAAGTTGTCAAATTATATTGAAGGGAGGGCTTTGAGAACCAAGACTACAAAGGCAATATACCAATTTATATTGGAAGACGTCTTTAGCAGATATAGCAGCATTGGGAGGATGAGAGTTGATAGAGGAGAATTGGATGCTATTCAAGCAAGAGAATTTTTCAATAGGTACAAAGTTCAATTGAAGCTGACTACTTTTTATAATCCTAAAGCCAATGAAAAGAATGAAAGGGGTCATCCTCCTTTCATTTATGCATTGATTAAGGTATGTAAGGGTAAATCAATTCAATGGCCTAAACTGCTTCCGTTTACTTTATGGGCTGATAGAACTACTCATAGTACTATCATTGGTTATATGTCCATGAAGTTAATGTTAGGACAAAAACCTATGATGCTAGCTAAAGAAACCTATCCTACATGGATGTTTTTATCTAAGAAAAGATAATATAAATAAAAAAAAAAGATTATTGGAGCTTCGAATCTAATAATTGGGTAGGTTATTTAAAAACCTATAAATTATAGTTGAGAGGTTAAAAAAAGTAAGATTAAAAAATAAAGAAAGTAAGATTGAAAAATAAAGAAAGATTTGATAAGACTCATAGGTTGAGGTCTAAGCCTATAGAAAGTAGAGACTAGGTTCTAATTTATGATAGCAACCTTGAGCATCAGCATAATACTATAAAGAAATTCGAAAAAAAATAGTTGGAACCATATGTCGTGGTTAAAGTCCATGATAATGCCACATATATCTTACGTGAGTAAGATGGAACTATCATAAGGATTCCAATAGCAAGGAAGAGGGTCAAGGCTTTTAAGAGAAGAGATGGGTGGTTTCAAATAGAAGACCTTCAAGAATTCTTACTTCAATATTTAGACCAAGAAGATAAAGAAGAAGAGCCTATGAGGGATGCAAAGAAATCTCAAGAGGATGAAGAGGAATAATACATGGCACATATTGGAAGATGCGCAGGTTTGGAGGAGGTGGATGTCATACTATAATTGCTTATAATATGTAAAAATTAATTAAGACATATAATATGTTTTTAAGTCTCTATGTAGATTAGAAAGGCTAGTAAATAAATTTAAAGAGAATTGATATAGAAAAATTTATTTAGAGATTTATTAATTTTGATTATAGTGTTTATATTATATAGGATTTAGATATTTAGTATAAAACTTAAGGGAAGGTTGGAATCTAGAGATGAAAGTCTAAACTATTAGGAGGTTTAATAGAAGAGATTAAAGCAAGATATGGTTGGATGAAGCCAAGGAATGGAGATCTTCATTCCTATTGGTCGAAGGCCATAGCTAAGGGGCTTCAAGGAGGCTGCTCGAGGCCTTATTAGGGATTAGGATTTCTCTTTCAAATTAATTTGAGCTTTGGAGGCTAGGATCAGCAAGTTCAAGATTTTGGATATAATTTCAGTGAAGAGTTTGTATGATTTCGAGTTTTTGTGAAGGAGATATAGATGTTCAAAGTTAAGGTGGAAAATTTGTACCTACTATCACTCTTTGAAGCATAACATATGCGTACAGAGAGCAATGAAAGATCAGCAATTGGAGTTGGAGAGAACACATTTATGGCTATACTTTTCATATATTGATTAATAAATTTCAAGTCTGGATGAAGGAATTATAGGGCAATGAAGAGAGCACATGTAATTCAAACACAGTAAGTGAGTCATTTTATTGATAGTATTGTTTGGAACCATATCTTCATTTTTTGGACGAATTTTTAGCTCAAAATTTCCATAAGTGTGAGTTATTAAGTTAAAAAGCTATAGGTCAAAGTTTCATGGTATAGGAGTATTTATTTTGTAAGATATGAAGAAAATAGCATGTGGGTGTACGTAAGTTAGGGCTTAAAGCTACTAATAGGGTTTTAGTGATATCTCAAGTTCCGTAATGAATTTGGAGTTGAATTATTTTGTAGTAGTTTTTGAAAGAATATCAGTACTTTATGTAAAAGTAAGGATTTTTTACACGGTCCAATCGTGAGATATGAGCTATTGAAGTTTAAGAAACATCTATCATAATGATATATAAGATTTTAAGATATTTTATCATACATTTGGGTGTTTTCTTGGTACTTGGACTAATGTTTGATGTAATTGCCTAGAATAGAAAAATATTATATATATAAACATGATTTTTTCTATCTTAGACTTGATTAACTATTTAATGGCAGCTAGAAGCCTAGCGCTTTCTTGAGGCAAATTGTCTCTACCCTGACACTGCCTTGACATGGTATTGATTTTAGATCCATGATCGACTAAGGCCAAAATTGGATCATTAGAGTCCCCAACCTCACATATATCTCCGTAGTAGTTCTAGTCCAATAAGGAACTGAATAGCTACTACTTCTCATTCCATCATTATCACATTTAGAACAAGTGTTCATACATGCTTCTTGTGCATTCTTCTTTATCTCAATAATTTTCATATATGCACATTTCATTTGATACTCTTCTATAGCTTTTTCATATTTATTTAAAGCCTCATTTTCCATAACAATCTTAATTCTAGCTTCTCGCATTACAAATTATGCAACTACCTGCATTATCTCTTCTTCCTCATCCATAATTACCCGAGTATCCAATGCCTCTACCATAATAGCTTCAGTTGTCATTTTCTTCTTCTTTTTTACCACATTGATGATCAACTCATGGAAATCCTTTTAAGCTATATCAAGAGCCTCTCTTAGAGTGAATTCAATTTTTTCATCTAAGATCTTCTCTTTTAAAATGCTCTTCATATCTGTAGATGTTTCAATGTCAAATTGAAGTTTATAAGTAGAATTTTTATCTTTAGATTTGCTTGCATCATCTTTCTCCTTTTCTTTGCTCTTCTCCTACCACTCTTTTCTTAATGGTGTACCACCAGGATTAGTAGAAGAAGGAATTTTCTCCGATTTTTGCTCCTTAAAAGCTTTTTTGTTTCTTAGAGACCTCCTCTTGTTTTTAGGCTCAATAACATCCTCCTCATGAATAGCTCTACTGCTTTTTTCTTCAACCATGGCATCATGTAAATCATCATCATGTTTGTCTCTACATAAATATGCTTTAATACTAATAGCATCAACTGGATTATTCCATCCACTCATTTTTTTGATAGCTTGAGCTCTCCTGATCATAACTTCTATAGTTAGTAGGAAACTATCTTTAAGTACTTTTTGTTCAACTGTAATAGAGTAAGACTCAGCTCCTTCTCCTTGTATAGCATTATTCTTTGATATTCGCTCTTCTACCAATTTTTTCATGCCACCTATCCCAAAATTTTTCTTTAAAGGCTCATCTGACCCTGTGAGTCTTATTATGCCTTCTTTGAAATATACAATACCATCCTTAATTGCACCTTTGTAGTGTCACATTTACCATGCTTGTGGTTTGGATTGTCACACCACATACATCTCTCTACAAATCTCTTTGAACCTTCAATTGTCTTTAAAGAATTTACTATTTGAAATTTCTTCAACTCAATCATTTCTACCTTCAAATCTTGTATGTCCTTGATCAATTCTTCAAGAGTACTATCTTTAACAATCATATTCAGCTTTTGATGTGGTCTTTGATTTTGAGATGTAAGCATTGGTTTCAATCTCAATATTAAACCACGAGTCTTAATCTTCTAATGTTTAGCCAAAAGTTCCACTATCTCTTTTACTAGCTTCGAATTATTTATAAAACCACTCTCAGATGTCTTATCTGCTAGATAAAAGATAAGCTTGTCTTCGAAATATTCATCAGCTGCTTGTAAAAATAATCCAATTTTCCTTGTTTCTAAGAGCTACCTCTCTTTTTGTGGTAATTGTCCAAACTTGGTCTCAAATTTTCTAATTAATTCATTTGGAGCCAATTGATTCCCTGACCTTTGCTCAATCTACTCCAAAAAAGTCTGTTTTTTCATTCTTTTTGAATCTTCTTCAAAAAATTCATCTTTCAAGACTTCTTCAAATTTCTTCTATAATATAGTTTCAATATACAACTCTTATACTCTTTCTCTGATTTCAGGTACCACTGCCAAATCAAAGGTGGTAATCATCTTCATTTCTAAAACCTAATGCACTTTTATTTCACATGTATAAATTTTAAAGAACTTAGTAATGTTCCTCCCATAAAACCTTTTAATTTTATCTATGACTACTTGTAAAGCTTTGGTGGTATTCCTAACTTTCTCATGCACCTGTTGCCTTTTTTCCATAAATTGGACAAATATCCTAAATAAATCATGGACACCCATCTCACCTAGTAATGCAAACCCAAGGATTTGATCCCCCATCTTAACTTATTGAGATATTTAGTGCCTTAAGGCTCTCTCAGTGGAAGGACCAATATGTCAGAGTAGAGAGAGTTTGCCTCAAAAAAGTACTGAACTTTTGGCTGCCACTAAATGTTCAATCAAGTCTAAGATATAAAAGTACAAAGTTTGTATATATAATATATTTTCTTTCAGGGCAATTACATCAAAACATAAGTCCAAATACCAAAAAAACACCCAAATATATGATAAAGTATCTTAAAACCTTATATATCTTTATCAAAGATGTTTCCTAAACTTCAATAGGTTATATCTCACGACTAGACTATCCAAACAATCTTAAATTTTACATGAAGAACTAATATGCTTTCAAAAAACTATTACAAAAAAATTCAAATGCAAATTCTTTACACAACTTGAGATATCACCAAAACCCTAACAATAGCTTTAAACCCTAGCTTACATACATCCATGTACTAATTTCTTTATATCTCACAAAATAAGTATTTAAATACTACGAAACTTTGGTCCATAGGTTTTTAACTTAATGATTCATACTTATGGAAATTTTGAGCCAAAAATTCGTCCAAAAATTCAAAATATGGCTCCAAACATTACTATCAACAAAATGACTCACTTACTGCCTTTGAATTACATGTGCTATCTTCATTGCCCTATAACTCCTTCATCTAGAGTTAAAATTCATCAATTAATATATAATAAATATGACTAAAAACGTGTTCTCTTCCACTCCAATTTCCGATCTTTCATTGCTATGTGTACGCATATGTTATGCTTCAAAGAGTGACAATAAATACAAATTTTCCACCTTAACTTTGAACACCTATATCTCCTTCATAAAAACTCGAAATCATACAAACTATTCATTGAAATTATATCCAAAATCCTAAACTTGCTGACCTTAGCTTCCAAAGCTCGAATGAATTCAAAAGAGAAATCCTAATTCCTAATTAGGCATCGGGCAGCCTCCTTGAAGCCTATTGGACATGGCCTTCGACCAATAGGAATGAAGATCTCTATTCCTTGCCTTCATCCAACCATATCTTGCTTTAATCTCTCCTAATAAGCTTCCTAATAGTTTAGACTTTCATCTGTAGACTCCAACCTTCTCTTAAGTTTTATACTAAATATCTAAATCTAACTTAATATAAACACTATCATCAAAATAAATAAATCTCCAAATAAATTTCCTTATATCAATTCTCTTTAAATTTATTTACTGACCATTTTAATCTACATCAAGATTTAAAAATTTATATATGTTTTAATTAATTTTTACATATAGTAAACAATAATAATACGACATTGGATATATGAGAAAAATAAAAAGTCAGTTGATACCAATCATGGTTAGGTAATTAGAGCCGCAAACAACCATCAAGGTGATTTATATGGAGTTTGCCTAGCTGTGATGACTACGATTGGAGATGTGAAAGTGGAACAAAATTTCTTTGTGTAAAATTCTACTACATATCTCGTAATACTTAGTCAATCATATATTACAGCTACTAGAATGGAAACTAGAGTCCTAAATGATGGATCACATTATGCCAAGATTTGTAGTTGGGATAGAAGAAAAGCTATGCAGTTTATTACTGTGAAACCTATTCATGAGAGGCATAGAGAATAATTAAGATGGATGCCTTTGGAGCCAGAAAACAACTTTGTCGATTCCTAGAAAGTATCCTTGTAGAATGGAGTCACATGGATGCAAATAAGTCATCTGCAAACCTCATTGTAGATAATATGAGTTTTGGATTATTAAACTTGACTAGTAATGGATTTGTGAGTATTCAAAAGATTAAAGATTTAGATTCTCTACAAAGAAGAAGGATGAAGAAACAAGAGAAAAACTTTAAAAGAGTGGGTTTAGTTTGAAGTGATGAAGCCATAGTTGGAGTAATAGAAGAAATAGGTTTGGAAGATGATTTGATAAAAGTTTTGGAGAATTTAGCTATAAGCATAGATGGAAATGTTATAGTAGAAATATATTCAAAAGAGACTTATAAAGAATTAAAAAAGTTAGTAGTAATTGGTGGGCTTGCTACAAGCTATACATTGAAATATAAGGATAGAGTACAAACTAAACATAAAGCTTTGCAAGAAAAATAAAGCCTATAGCTACCCAATTACCAGTTGATACTATGGAATATATCAATCAAGCAATTAAAGAGCCAAGTCAAAGACAAGGATGTGGAATTGGACATCAATTTACTCAAGAATCATTGGCTAAATTGAAGATTGGAGGGGGTGATTTCTTGACATCAATGGAAAAAATTATATTTCAAGAATTGCTTATTAAGCATGGTAAGGCATTTGCCTTAATTCCTAATGAAATTGGATGTGTGAATCCTAATGTTGTAATACTTATGGTAATCTTTACTATACCACATGTTCTATGGAATTTAAAGCCTATACCTGTGCTTAGAGCTTTACTTCCAAAGTTAATAGAACTACTAAAAGAGAAGGTGAAGATGGATATTTTAGAACCTTCAATTGCTCCCTATTCTAATAGATGATTCACAATACCTAAGAAGTCAGGGGTATTAAGATTTATTTAGGATATGCAACCTGTAAATAGAATATCTATTCAAAACATGAAAACAAGTTTTGTAGTAGATGAAGTGGGTGAACAATTTGTAAGTCATGCCATCTATTCTATTAGAGACTTATATTTTAGATAGGACCAATTTCAATTAGCTAAAGAGAGTAGGGACTTAACTACCGTGAAGACTCTTTTGGGTTTAATGAGGATATATACCTTACCTCAAGGTCCAACCAACTCAATGGCTCATATACAAAATGTTATGAACCAAATATTGAAAGAATTTATACCTAAAAAAACTATATCATTTTTAGATGATATACCTATAAAAAGAGATAAAGAAAAAGACAAGAATGAGATTATGGAGGTTGAAGGTCATAGAAAGTTGGTTAAGAGGCATATTGAAGATGTGGCTCAAATATTGGAGAGATTGGAGTCAATCAATCTCACGTTATCTTTGGAGAAATTAAGCTTTGGAGTTGATGAGATTCTAGTGGTGGAACACATGTATGACAAGTATGGTAGGAAATCAAACCTTGATAAAATTGATGCTATATCTAGAATGAAGGCTTCTAAAAATGTTATAGAAGCCAGAAGGTTTTTAAGAGCATGTGTATTCTATCACATTTAGGTGTTTTACTTTGTCCATATTGCAAAGCCACTATATAAGTTATTAAAGAAAAGTAAGAGATTTGTTTGGAAAGAGAAACAAAAAGTAGCTATAGAAAATCTTAAAAAGATGTTGAGTTCACCACCTGTGCTTAGACAAGTGGATTATCAATGTAGAAAATCAGAAGTTGTAATAGTGGATACAAGCCCCATAGCAATTGGAAGGGCTATTGGAAAAAATGATGTAGAAAGGAGAAGGTTTGCTATAAGGTTTAGAGCCAGGATTCTTACAAAGAGGCAAAGAACTTATCCACAAGTTAAAAGAGAGCTTTGGAGAGCACTTACAACTTTAAAGGCTGAGAGGAATTATTTGATTGGAGCATGTATGGTTTTGGAAAGATATTTTTTGCCATTACTTGGAATGATAATTAATTATACTACTCCAGACATTACCATGTTAGGATGGATAGCCTACATAAGAACATTGAATCATGTTTTAGTACATATTACTAGCAAAAAAAACTTGGTGGTGGACATGTTGTCTAGAGTAAGATATACCTTTGAAGAAAAAATGATGGTATATGAAAGAGGTGAAGATCAAGAAAAAAAGAGTTATTAGAATTCATTTGCTACTAGTGGAATGGATTTTGGTAATAAGATTCAAAAATTCTATGAAGGTTTGTATGAAGGCAGATTGAAGGATATTAGAATTTATTTAAGTACAATGAAGAAACAAGAAGGATGGATAGATAAATCATTCAAAGATATTAGAAATCAATCCTATGGTTAATTGTTTAGGAATGGATTCCTATGGAAGCGGCCAAAAAGAGGTGATAAAATCCCATTGAGGATATTAGGAGATTTTGAATCTAAGTTTAAGGTTTTAAGAAAATATCAATATACACTTTTAGTAAAATATAGCTGAAAAAGTACTTTGATCAATTCTAGTTGTCAATGGCACGGTAGAGAGTATTTGGCTCTAAAAAATGCTGGGCTTCTAGCATCCACTCAATGTTCAATGAAGTCTAAGAGATAAAAGTACCAAGTTTATGTATATAATAGATTCTCTTTTAGGGCAATTATATCTATACATAAGCCCAAGTACAAAAAAAATATCCAAATATATAATAAAGTATCTTAAAACCTTGTATATCCTTATGAGCAATGTTTCTCAAACTTCAATTACTCATAATCTCAAACTTTAATAATCTAAAATTTTATATAAAGTATTGTTATACTATCAAAACCTACAACAAAAAAATTCAACCACAAATTCATTACGAATCTTGAGATATCACCAAAATCCTAACTGTAGCTTTAAACCCTAGCTTACATACATCCACATGCTATTTTCTTCATATCTCACAAAAAAAGTATTTTTATACCATAAAACTTTGACTTATAGCTTTTCAATTTAATAACTCACATTTATGGAAATTTTGAGCTAAAAATTCGTCCAAAAAACTCAAGATATGACTCCAAATATTACTATCAACAAAATCACTCACTTACTGCCTTTGAATTACATGTGATGTCTTCAATGCCCTATAACACCTTCACCTAGACTTAAAATTCATCAAATAGTATATGTAAAATGTAGCCAAAAATATGTTCTCTCCAATTCCAGTTGCCAATCTTTCATTGCTTTCTGTACACATATGTTATGCTTCAAAGAGTGTTAGTAGGTACAAATTTTCCACCTTAACTTTGAACACCTATATCTCCTTCACAAAAACTTGAAATCACACAAACTCTTCACCAAAATTATATCCAAAATCTTTAACTTACTGACCCTAGCCTCCAAAGCACAAGCTAATTCGAAAGAGAAATCCTAATCCCTAATAACGCCTCAGGTAGTCTCCTTGAAGTCCATTGGCCATGGCCTTCGACCAATAGGAATGAAGATCTCTATTCCTTGCCTTCATCCAACCATGCCTTGCTTTCATCCCTTCCAATAAGCCTCCTAATAGTTTAGACTTTCATCTCTAGACTCCAACCTTCCCTTAAGTTTTATACTAAATATCTAAATCCTACATAATATAAACACTTTAATTAAAATAAATAAATCTCCAAATAAATTTTTCTATATCAATTCTATTTAAATTTATTTATTAACTAGTTTGATCTACATAAAGAATTAAAAACATATTATATGTCTTCATTAATTTTTTTATATTATAAGCAATTATAGTACGACATCCACCTCCTCCAAACCTACACATCTTCTAGTATGTGCTATGTGTTACTCTTCTTCATCCTCTTGAGATTTCTTTGCATCCCTCATAGGCTCTTCTTCTTCATTTTCTTAGTCTAAATATTGAGGTAAGAATTCTTGAAGGTCTTTTATTTGAAACCACCCATCTCTTCTCTTGAAAGTCTTGACCCTCTTCTTTGCTATTGGAATCCTTATGATAGTTCCATCTTATTCATGTAAGATATATGTGGCATTATCATGGACTTTAACCACCACATATGGTTCCAACTATTTTTTTTCGAATTTCTTTATAGTATTATGCTGATGCTCAAGGCTGCTATCATAAATTAGAACCTAGTCTCCAATCTCTATCGGCTTAGATCTCAACCTATGAGTCTTATCAAATCTTTCTTTATTTTTCAATCTTACTTTCTTTAACCTCTCAGTTATAATTTGTAGGTTTTTAAGTAACCTACCCAATTATTGGATTTGAAGCTCCAATAATCTTTTTTTTATTTATATCACCTTTCCAAGTTAAAAACATCCATGTAGGATAGGTTTCTTCAGCTAGCGTGATAAGTTTTTGTCCTAACATTAACTTCATGGGCATATAACCAATGATAGTACTATGAGTAGTTCTATCAGCCCATAAAGCAAACGGAAGCAGTTTAGGCCATTGAATTGACTTACTCTTATATGCCTTAATCAATGCATAGATGAAAGGAGGATGACCCCTCTCATTCTTTTCATTGGCTTTAGGATTATAAAAAGTAGTCAGCTTCAATTGAACTTTGTACCTATTAAAAAATTCTCTTGCTTGAATGGCATCCAATTCTCCTCTATCAGCTCTTATCCTCCCAATGCTATTATATCTGCTAAAGATGTCTTCCAATATAAATCGGCATATTACCTTTGTAGTCTTGGTTCTCAAAGCCCTCCCTTCAACATAATTTGATAAATTTTCTCTTGCCAAAACCAAATATTTCGTATCTCAAAGTCCTGATGGCATAGCTACCAAATCAATTACCGATTGAAAATATATTGAAGGTAAATAAGTAAGATGTAATCCATCTCTCTACCTAACTTTAGATTGTAGTTGAGATTTTGTGCAAGAGCTCAAAAAGTCTTTTGCATCCTAGTATAAATCCTTCTACAAATACCTTTCCTTGATCCGAATGTATGTGGCCCAAATTCCTTTGAGCTCTTTTCAAAGTGTATCATGATATTCTTTTAAAACCTTAAACTTAGTTTCAAGATCTCTTACTATCCTCAATGGGATTTTATCACCTCTTTTTGGCCTCTTCTATATGAATCTATTCCTAAGCATTTAACCATAGGATTGATTTCTAATATCTTTGAATGATTTATCTATCCATCCTTCTTGTTTCTTCATTGTACTTAAATAAATTCTAATATCCTTCAATCTGCCTTCATACAAACCTTCATAGAATTTTTGAATCTTATTACCAAAATCCAATCCACTAGTAGCAAATGAATTCCAATAATTCTTTTCTTCTTGATCTTCACCTCTTTCATATACCATCATTTTTTCTTCAAAGGTATATCTTACTCTAGACAACATGTCCACCACCAAGTTTTTTTTGCTAGTAATATGTACTAAAACATGATTCAATGTTCTTATGTAGGCTATCCATCCTAACATGGTAATGTCTGGAGTAGTATAATTAATTATCATTCCAAGTAATGGCAAAAAATATCTTTCCAAAACCATACATGCTCCAATCAAATAATTCCTCTCAGCCTTTAAAGTTGTAAGTGCTCTCCAAAGCTCTCTTTTAACTTGTGGATAAGTTCTTTGCCTCTTTGTAAGAATCCTGGCTCTAAACCTTATAGCAAACCTTCTCCTTTCTACATCATTTTTTCCAATAGCCCTTCCAATTGCTATGGGGCTTGTATCCACTATTACAACTTCTGATTTTCTACATTGATAATCCACTTGTCTAAGCACAGGTGGTGAACTCAACATCTTTTTAAGATTTTCTATAGCTACTTTTTGTTTCTCTTTCCAAACAAATCTCTTACTTTTCTTTAATAACTTATATAGTGGCTTTGCAATATGGACAAAGTAAAACACCTAAATGTGATAGAATACACATGCTCTTAAAAACCTTCTGGCTTCTGTAACATTTTTAGAAGCCTTCATTCTAGATATAGCATCAATTTTATCAAGGTTTGATTTCCTACCATACTTGTCATACATGTGTTCCACCACTAGAATCTCATCAACTCCAAAGCTTAATTTCTCCAAAGATAACGTGAGATTGATTGACTCCAATCTCTCCAATATTTGAGCCACATCTTCAATATGCCTCTTAACCAACTTTCTATGACCTTCAACCTCCATAATCTCATTCTTGTCTTTTTCTTTATCTCTTTTTATAGGTATATCATCTAAAAATGATATAGTTTTTTTAGGTATAAATTCTTTCAATATTTGGTTCATAACATTTTGTATATGAGCCACTGAGTTGGTTGGACCTTGAGGTAAGGTATATATCCTCATTAAACCCAAAAGAGTCTTCACGGTAGTTAAGTCCCTACTCTCTTTAGCTAATTGAAATTGGTCCTATCTAAAATATAAGTCTCTAATAGAATAGATGGCATGACTTACAAATTGTTCACCCACTTCATCTACTACAAAACTTGTATTCATGTTTTGAATAGATATTTGTCACGGACATACATATAATTACCTATATGAATAGATAAAAGTATGTAAAAGTAGATAAAAGTAGGTTAATTGTGTAATATCTTCTAGAGAAGCTTCTTAGAAGCTTCATAGACGCTGCTTTGACTTTATAGGAGTCTATAGTTGACTTTTAGGTTAGAAACTTGGTCAACAAGTTAGCCATGTGCCACACATGTTGGAAGCTTAAAGAACAAGCTAACTACGTGGTCCATCCATAGAAAACTTGCCTTGCAAGCAAAGGCATGTGGCCTAGAAAGTCAACATATATTGGAGGTCTTATAGAACATCGCCACGTGGCTTCTAGTTAGATAGTATATATAGAGGCAAGAGTGAAGCCCTCTTCACTCTTGTCAACTCCTTTCTTGCTTCTAGTCTAGTTTCAAGGGTCTCTAGTTTTCTTGTATTTTGGCAATAGTCATTCCAGTTTCTTTCTTAATATACATATTTCTATTTTGTCCTATTTCTTTTTGAGAAAAGTCTCACTTACTCTTTAGCTTTCATCGAGTTCTTGTCCTTGACAGATTGACAAGAGTACACTTACAATATCAGAGCTTTGTCTTTTCTTGATTAAGAGTGGATTACCCCTTTTTCTTGATAAGACATAAGCGCATTAGAAGTTGCGGATTACCCTCTTTTAAACTGATATTGTTCTTAGTATTTTCTTTGTTATCAATTCCTCTCTTCTATTTTGAGCGTTATTAGACATCTTCTCTTTTCTAAGTGCTACTATGGCAGAGCTTGTTGAAATGAAGAGTGCAATGGCACAGATGCAAGAACAATTGAGGGAGTTAATGCTTGCGATGCATCAACTCAATTTACCACCACAAGGAGCAACAAGAATGGTAGGAAGTGAAGATATAGAGATGATTGGGGCTGCTTCAACATCTGCACCAAACCATGTCCCTTCTCCCAGAATGGAACACCCTTCGAGTGTTAGAGAACCGAGAGTTGCCTTGCCCGAGAAGTTTGATGGTACCAGATCCAAGTTTCGAGGATTCATCAATCAGGTCCAACTAGTGATTGAACTTCAACCCCAGAGCTATCCAACTCCAGGGTCACAAGTTAGATTCATTGGTACACTTCTTTCAGGTTCAGCATTGTCATGGTTTTCATCTTTTCTTGAACGACGAGATCCAATATTGGATAATCTGGAGGCTTTTTTGGCGGAGTTTCGATCCATGTTTGGAGAACATGATGCAATTCGTGTTGCAACCAACAAGATCCGTATTTTGCGACAAGGCAATCGATCAGTAACATTATATGCTTCGTAATTTCGACAACTTACAACTGATATCAAGTGGGATGATGCCGCACTTGTGAGTCAATTTCTCTATGGATTACAATATGAAGTAAAGAAATTGATGCTTAATTTACCTGATCCTCAAACATTGAGTCAAGCAATTGACTTTGCTGTGAAGTGCGACAATCGACTTTTTGAATTTCGATCCGAGAGTCGCACAAGTGGGCCTCAACGTTACTACAATTCAATGGCAACACCGACGTCTCCTCAACACATACCTTCAGAAGTAGAGGATATGCAAATTGATGCGGTACGTTTCAAACCTCTTACTGAGCAAGAAAAGTCTCGTCGTCGACAAGAAGGATTGTGCTTATATTGTGGAGAACCTAAGCACACTGCTCAACATTGTCCAAAGAAGCGACGCAACTACAAAATGAGGAGTACGGCTGTCAAAGAAGACAGTATGTCGGAAAACGAGTACGTCCAGCTACAATAGGGACCGTGCGGCTGGAATCTTGTACAACTTCTAATGAAGGTCCTATCCTCTCCTCAGAACCATCTCCTTGTTTTATAATAGATGTGCGTTTAGGACCTAATAATTACAAAGCCTCTGCCTTGGTAGATTCAGGAGCCTCATCTTGTTTTTTAGATGAAGAATTTGCTAGATGTCATAGAATATCATTAATACAAAAAACTAAACCTGTACACGTAGAAGTCATAGATGGTCGTCCGTTGTCTTCTGGAGATGTAACTCACGAAACACTTCCTATAGATGTAGTAATAAATGGTCATAGTAGTTGCGTAATTTTTAATATAATTAGATCTCCCTCTAATCCAATTATTTTAGGCTTATCATGGTTAGAAAAGTATAATCCTTGAATAGATTGGATTTCTCGTAAACTTGATTTTCCTCAGAGCATTAGTAACAGTTCTATTAATCAAGTAAAAAACCATGAGTCTAGTATAGTAAAACCCACACTTATAGGTGCAAAAGCATTTGTACACGCAGCAAAAGAAGGATCAACTTTTGCTATTTATGCTGCACCTATTTCTAAAAGCGTAAAGACTTCAAGTGGCATTCCAAGTCAATATCAGGATTATCAAGACGTTTTTGAGAAAAAGAATGCAGATATTCTTCCTGAGCATCGCCCATACGATTGTTCAATCGATCTCAAAGAAGGAACTCTGCCACCATTTGGACCAATTTACAGTTTATCGCAAGATGAGTTGGCTGAACTCAAGACATATATTGACGAGAATTTAGCAAAGAATTTCATACGCCATTCAAAATCTCCAGCAGGAGCTCCAATTTTATTCGTAAAGAAAAAAGATGGATCTTTACGAATGTGTGTTGACTATCAAGGACTCAACAAGATCACAATCAAGAACATGTATCCATTACCTTTGATATCAGGACTCCTTGACCAGTTAAATCAAGCTAAGATCTATACAAAAATAGATCTAAGAGGAGCATATAATCTAGTACGGATCAAAGAAGGAGATGAATGAAAGACTGCGTTTCGAACCAGGTACGGGCATTTTGAATATAATGTCATGCCTTTTGGACTCACGAATGCACCAGCTGCTTTTCAACATCTCATGAATGATGTATTTTGTGAATTCTTAGACAATTTTGTCGTCTGCTACCTAGACGATATCCTGATTTATTCTAAGAATGTTGAAGAACATGAAATACATGTTCGTCAAGTATTACAAAAACTCAGAGATGCAGGATTGTACGCCAAGATGGAAAAGTGTGTATTTCACACTACTCAAGTTGACTTTTTAGGATACATCATTTCAAATGATGGTCTTATGATGGATTCTAAGAAAGTCCAAACAATCATGGATTGGAAGATTCCAAAGACTGTAAGAGATGTCCAATGTTTCTTGGGATTTGCCAATTACTATCGGATCTTCATCAAAGATTTCTCACGAGTTGCAGCTCCACTTACTCGCTTGACTAGTAAAGATAAATTCCAATGGAATCAAGAAGCGGAAGCAGCATTTGAAGCCTTGAAGACATCGTTTGTCTCTGCACCAGTCTTATATCGTGTTGACTTTTCCAAGGTATTTTTTATGGAAACAGACGCATCGGATTTTGCCTTGGGTGCAGTTTTATCACAAATGGGAACAGATGACAAACTTCATCCGATAGCTTTTCATTCAAGAAAATTCTCAGCAGCCGAGATCAATTATGAGATCCACGATAAAGAACTTCTTGCAATCGTGGATTCCTTTCAAGAATGGCGTCATTATTTAGAAGGTGCTTCTAGTCCAGTCACTGTGTATACAGATCACAAGAACCTCGAGTATTTCATGTCAGCACGCGTGTTGAATCATCGTCAAGCTCGTTGGAGTATGTCTTTGTCAAGATTCGACTTCATTATCACTTATCGACCAGGAAAACAACAAGGTTTGTCCGATGCCCTGTCTAGACGTTCTTATTTTGCACCAAAAGAAGGAGATGCAGCTTTTGAGCAACAAAGAACGGTCCTCTTGAAACCGGAGCAATTTCATCTCCGAGCAGTGAAATCAACATTGACTGTTGATTCAACTTTTCTCAAGCAAATCCAGTCCAGTATGTCCTCAGACCCTCTTGTTCATGATATCGAGAATAATTCTTCCAAGTCTTATGATTCTTCTAAGTTCGAGTTCAAGAATAATCTATTATATTTTGAAGGACGCCTATATGTTCCAGAAGGAAAAGCACGTTTGCGTGTTCTTCAAGCACGTCATGACTTTCCAGCAGCAGGGCACTTTGGATATAATAAGACTCTGGAACTCATATCAAGAGATTTTTGGTGGCCACAAATGTGGAAGTCAGTCAAAGACTTTGTACAATCATGTGATATTTGTTCAAGATCAAAAATTCCTCGACATCGACCTTACGGACTTCTTCAGCCATTACCTATACCAGAACAACCATGGTCTTCTGTTTCTATGGATTTCATCACAGATCTTCCAAACTCAAGATCTTATGATTCTATATTTGTGATAGTAGATCGTTTCACCAAGATGGCACATTTTATGCCATGTACAAAATCTATCACAGGTGAAGAAACAGCTAAGCTTTTCATTGATAATATCTATCGCTATCATGGATTACCTAAAGATATCATATCGGATAGGGGTACTCAATTTGTGTCGAGATTCTGGAGGACTCTTTTCAAGATTTTAAAAGTGGACATAAAGCTATCTTCAGCTTTCCATCCTCAAACTGATGGACAAACAGAGCGCGTAAACCAAGTCTTGGAACAGTATTTAAGGTGTACCATCAATTACCAACAAGATGATTGGACAAACCTTCTGCCATTGGCAGAGTTTGCTTATAATAATACGGTACATTCCTCCACGCAACAAACACCTTTCTTTGCCAATTATGGCTATCATCCACGACTTGATACTTTTGATTTTTCAAAAGTTGATAATCCTGCAGCAGAAGATATGGCAAATCGGTTGTCAGAGTTACATGCAATAATGAAGGCGCAGTTGAAGAAAGCTCAAGAACGACAAAAGATAAATGCAGATGTATATCGTAAAGAGCAATCACAACTCAACGTGGGTGATAAGGTATGGCTACTTCGTCGCAATATCAAGACCACTCGACCTTGTGACAAATTGGACTATCGTAGGCTTGGCCCCTTTTCTGTTTCTGAACAGATCAACCCAGTTGCATATCGGTTACATCTACCGGAGTCAATGAAGATCCATCCTGTATTCCACGTGTCTCTTCTTGAACCATATAAGACAGTGGATATACAAGGAAGAAGACAAATGCCACCGCCTCCTATAGAAGTAGATAATAATGAAGAATTTGAGGTGGAAGAGATATTAGACTCAAGGCGGCGCCGAAATAAGCTGGAATATCTTGTTCATTGGTGCGGATATGATATTAGTGAGCGCACATGGGAGCCATCCAGGAATCTAGCAAATGCATCAGCTAAAGTCAAAGTTTTTCATCAACGACATCCATCAAAACCAAGATGAAAACCTCTCTTATAAAAGAGACAAGATTGAGGCAAGATAACATTCAATTTCCTATCCTTGTTTGTAACTTCTTTGCATTTTGTGACGCTAATTAGATGGAGAGCCAACAACCAGCGGATTCAACTCAAGAACCTTCGTTTGCTGACTTACCGGATGAGACATTGCGATTGTCACAACCTTCAAGACGACGCAACCGAGATGAAGACCCTCAAGAACGACATGTTCTTCCTCGAATAGATGGTGAGATACAACGCGTTTGGTATCACGACCTTGGAAGAGATTCTCGATGTTTGGTGATATTATTGGAGATAGGAACGACTCCTGATGGTGTTTCAAATGTATTATTTGAAGGAAGTTATGAAGGCCTCAACAGTGATCAAATAACAGGGTGGTCTTCTCGCCCTGGAATGGGACACTATCGATGGCTAAGAGGACCCATCAACTATCTTCGAAGAGAACAAAGATCAGAGTATGTAGCAAATACAATTCGCCGCATATTAGATTTTCTCAATATATAATCACCGCTCCTCGTGGAACTCGTCCCTAGAAGGAGGGGTAATGTCACGGACATACATATAATTACCTATATGAATAGATAAAAGTATGTAAAAGTAGATAAAAGTAGGTTAATTGTGTAATATCTTCTAGAAAAGCTTCTTAGAAGCTTCATAGACGCTGCTTTGACTTTATAGGAGTCTATAGTTGACTTTTAGGTTAGAAACTTGGTCAACAAGTTAGCCATGTGCCACACATGTTGGAAGCTTAAAGAACAAGCTAACTACGTGGTCCATCCATAGAAAACTTGCCTTGCAAGCAAAGGCATGTGGCCTAGAAAGTCAACATATATTGGAGGTCTTATAGAACATCGCCACGTGGCTTCTAGTTAGATAGTATATATAGAGGCAAGAGTGAAGCCCTCTTCACTCTTGTCAACTCCTTTCTTGCTTCTAGTCTAGTTTCAAGGGTCTCTAGTTTTCTTGTATTTTGGCAATAGTCATTCCAGTTTCTTTCTTAATATACATATTTCTATTTTGTCCTATTTCTTTTTGAGAAAAGTCTCACTTACTCTTTAGCTTTCATCGAGTTCTTGTCCTTGACAATATTCTATTTACAGGTTGCATATCCTAAATAAATCTTAATGCCCCTGACTTCTTAGGTATTGTGAATCATCTATTAGAATAGGGAGCAATTGAAGGTTCTAAAATATCCATCTTCACCTTCTCTTTTAGTAGTTCTATTAACTTTGGAAGTAAAGCTCTAAGCACAGGTATAGGCTTTAAATTCCATAGAACATGTGGTATAGTAAAGATTACCATAAGTATTACAACATTAGGATTCACACATCCAATTTCATTAGGAATTAAGGCAAATGCCTTACCATGCTTAATAAGCAATTCTTGAAATATAATTTTTTCCATTGATGTCAAGAAATCACCCCCTCCAATCTTCAATTTAGCCAATGATTCTTGAGTAAATTGATGTCCAATTCCACATCCTTGTCTTTGACTTGGCTCTTTAATTGCTTGATTGATATATTCCATAGTATCAACTGGTAATTGGGTAGCTATAGGCTTTATTTTTCTTGCAAAGCTTTATGTTTAGTTTGTACTCTATCCTTATATTTCAATGTATAGCTTGTAGCAAGCCCACCAATTACTACTAACTTTTTTAATTCTTTATAAGTCTCTTTTGAATATATTTCTACTATAACATTTCCATCTATGCTTATAGCTAAATTCTCCAAAACTTTTATCAAATCATCTTCCAAACCTATTTCTTCTATTACTCCAACTATGGCTTCATCACTTCAAACTAAACCCACTCTTTTAAAGTTTTTCTCTTGTTTCTTCATCCTTCTTCTTTGTAGAGAATCTAAATCTTTAATCTTTTGAATACTCACAAATCCATTACTAGTCAAGTTTAATAATCCAAAACTCATATTATCTACAATGAGGTTTGCAGATGACTTATTTGCATCCATGTGACTCCATTCTACAAGGATACTTTCTAGGAATCGACAAAGTTGTTTTCTGGCTCCAAAGGCATCCATCTTAATTATTCTCTATGCCTCTCATGAATAGGTTTCACAGTAATAAACTGCATAGCTTTTCTTCTATCCCAACTACAAATCTTGGCATAATGTGATCCATCATTTAGGACTCTAGTTTCCATTCTAGTAGCTGTAATATATGATTGACTAAGTATTACGAGATATGTAGTAGAATTTTACACAAAGAAATTTTGTTCCACTTTCACATCTCCAATCGTAGTCGTCACAGCTAGGCAAGCTCCATATAAATCACCTTGTTGGTTGTTTGCGGCTCTAATTACCAAACCATGATTGGTTACAATTGGCCACTTATTTTTCTTATATAAGTTTCTTGACATGATATTGATTTTAGATCCATGATCACTTAAGGCCAAAATTGGATCTTTAGAATCCTCCAACCTCATGTATGTCTCCGTAATAGCTCTAGCTCAATAAAGAACTAAATAGCTATTACTTCTCATTCCATCATTATTACATTTAGAAAAAGTGTTCTTATATGCTTTTTTATTACTTGAAGACCTCTTCTTACTTTTAAGTTCAACATCCTCTTCATGAATAGCTCTACCTCTTTTTTCCTCAACCATGGTATCATGCAGATCATCATGATGTTTGTTTCTACATAAATATGCTTTAATATTAATAGCATCAACTGGATTATTCTACCCAGTCATTTTTTTGATAGCTTTAGCTCCCCTGATCATCATTTTTGTAGTTAATAAGGAATTAGCCTTAACTTCTTTTTATTCAATTGTATTAGAATAAAACTGAGCTTCTTTTCTTTGTATAGCATTATTCTTTGATATTTACTCTTCTATCAATTTTTTCATGCCATTCTTTCTAAAATTAGTTTTCAAAGGCTCATTTGACTTTATGAGTCTTATCTTATCCTTCTTGAAATATACAATAGTATCCTTAATTGCAACTTTATAGTTGTCACACTCACCACGCTTAAGATTTGGATTATCACACCATATACATCTATCTACAAATTTCTTTAAGTCTTCAATATTCTTTGATGAGTTTGCTATTTGGAATTTCTTCAACTTAGTCATTTCCACCTTCAAATTTCATATGCCTTTATTTAATTCTTCAAGAGTATCGTCTTTCACAATCTTGATCATTTTTTGAAGTCGCACTTGATTGTAAAATGTAGGTAATGGCTCCAACCTTGATATTAAACTATAAGTCTTAATCTTTTGTTGTTTAGCCAAAAGTCCCATTTTCTCTTTTACTAGCTTTCAATTATTTATAAAACCACTCTCAGATGTCTTATCTATTAGATAAAATAGAAGCTTATCTTGCAAATATTCATCAGCTGCTTACAAAAATAACTCAATTTTCTTTGTTTCTAATAGTTACTTCTCTTTCCATGGTAATTATCCAAATTTAATTTCAAATTTCCTGATTAATTCATTTGGAGCCATTTGATTCCCTCGCCTATACTCAATCCACTCCAAAAAAAAGTCACCTTAGTCATTCTTTTTGAATCTTCTTCAAAAAATTCATCTTTCAAGAATTCTTCAAATTTCTTCCATGATATAGATTCTACATGCAACTCTTGCACCTTTTTCCTAATTTTTGTTATCACTACCAAATCAAAAGTAGTGATCATCTTCATTTCTGGGACTTGATGCACTTGTATTTTACATGTGTAAATCTTTAAGAACTTGGTGATATTCCTTCCATGAAACCTCTCAACTTTATCTACTACTATTTGTAAGGCCTTTGTAGTGCTCCTATCCTTTCAATGCACCTGTTATCTTTCTTCTATAAATTAAGCAAATGTCTTAAATAAATCAAAGGCACCTACTCCTCTAAATAATCCAAATCCTAAATTTTGATCTTCCATTTCAACTTATTGAGATAATTAGTGCCTTAAGATAATTAGTACCTTTTTGAGATAATTATCTTAGTGGAAGCACCAATATGTCAGGGTAGAGAGTATTTGCCTCAAGAAAGTATTGGACTTTTGGTTGCCACTAAATGCTCAATCAAGTCTAAGATATAAAAGTATCAAATTTATATATATAATATATTCTCTTTTAAGGCAATTACATCAATACATAAGCCCAAGTACTAAGAAAACATCCAAATCTATGATAAAATATCTTAAAACCTTACATATCCTTAAGAGCAATGTTTCTCAAATTTTAATAATTCATATCTCATGATCGAACTGTCCAAACAACCTAAAATTTTACATAAAGTATTACTATATCCTCAAAAACTATAAAAAAAAATTCAACTACAAATTCATTATAGATCTTGAAATATCACCAAAATCCTAACAGTAGCTTTAAACCCTAGCTGACATACACCCATGTGCTATTTTCTTCATATCTCACAAAATAAGTACTCTTATACCATGAAACTTTGATTTATAGTTTTTTTACTTAATAACTCACATTTATAGAAATTTTAAGCTAAAAATTCGTCCAAAAAACTCAAGATATGGCTCCAAACATTACTATCAACAAAATGACTCACTTACTGCCTTTGAATTACATGTACTGTCTTTATTGTCCTATAACTCCTTCATCCAGACTTGAAATTCATCAATCAGTACATAAAAAGTATAGTCAAAAATGTGTTCTCTCCAACTCCAATTGCAGATCTTTCATTGCTCTGTGTACGCATATGTTATGCTTCAAAGAATGACAATAGGTACGAATTTTCTACCTTAACTTTGAATACCTATATTTCCTTCACAAAAACTCGAAATCACATAAACTCTTCACCCAAATTATATCCAAAATCTTGAACTAGCTGAACTTAGCCTCCAAAGCTCGAATAAATTTTAAAGAAAAATCCTAATTCCTAATAAGGCCTCGGGTAGCCTCCTTGAAGCCCATTGGACATAGCCTTTGACCAATAGGAATGAAAATCTCTATTCCTTGCCTTCATCCAACCATGCCTTACTTTCATCCCTCTCAATAAGCCTTCTAATAGTTTAGACTTTCATCTCTAAATTCCAATCTTTTCTTAAGGTTTATTGTAGAATATGTAAATAAATTTTGTGGTAAGTTACTGGTTGGTTATTGACAACCTTGAAAATTAGACTTATGGTTAAGCAGTTTAGTTGGTAACAGTAGGTTGTTAGTAGAACAAATGGTTAAGAATTCAAAAGTTCATAACCTTTGGAATCTACTGGCTGACAATCCATCTTTTGGTAGAATAAAGAGGTTGAAAAAAGGGAGATCAAGGCCAGATTGTGAGAGTCATAAGCCCGGTAAGCTTGGTGCTACCTCTTTATTTTCTTTGCTTTTATTATTTGCTTATGAAGAATTGTGATTGAGAGAAGTATTGTTAAAACTGTGATTAAAATATTGTAGAATATGACTTTGCACTAACCGTTTTGGAGAAAATCTGTGACCTTGAGAATTGAGATTATCAAATTGTGTTGTGTTAAATGAAGATATTGAATTTTGTATGATGAATTGAGAAACTGAATATAATAAGTAAGCTAAAAATTAGTAATTAAATATATATAAATCACAAAAAAAGTAAGTGGGAGATGAATTGATAAGAATATGGAAGTATTATTGAATTGATAGTCATAGAATAGATTATGTGTTGAATTAAGACGAAAGTAGTAAACCTTGGTGTTTTGTAGTTTGATAATTGATTTCAGATAGCTAGAGTACAGTCAATTGTAACACTAACACACCCAATTCATATAACTAGTCTTTCTCCATCTTCGAATCCATCTCTATTAGTTCAATTGCTTTGATATATTGAAGCTTGAACACAATGAAAACAACATTTATACTAAACATCCAAATCTTACATAATATAAATACTATAATCAAAATAGATAAATCTCTAAATAAATTTTCTAATATCAATTCTCTTTAAATTTATTTACTAACCACTCTAATATACATCAAGACTTCCAAACATATTATATATCTTAATTAATTTTTACATATTATAAGTAATCATAGTATGACATGGATCCTTAGTTACTTTTTATATGCGTGCATTATATCCAAAAGAGTGATAATAGATATAAAACCAATACCTTTACTTTGAGCACCTATATCTTTTTGATAAAAATTCCAAAGGATTCAAAATTTACACCAAAATCGTAGCCAAAAATCTAAACTTGCCGACTCTAGCCTCTAATGTTTGAATCCCTACAAAAGACTAACTCTAATCCCTAATATGGCCTCAAGCAGCCTCCTTGAAGCCCATTGGTTATGATTTTTGGCCAATAGGAATAGAGATTTTTATCATCCATCTCCATTCATCTATATGGATGCCCTAACTTCTCTTTTTTGTTACTAAGATCCTTCTCCAATCCTTTTTCTTCCAAGATTTATATAATGTATGCCTTAAATACCAAATTAAAGAATCAAAATAAAACTTTAAGGGTCACCAATGTTTAATAAAGGTGACTTTAAATGTATAAATTTTCTACTAATAAAACCAACTTCAAAAGTCATTATCAAAAGAAAAAAAAATTATACAAATTCTAATAGTAATCTTTTTAAAGTAGTAATTTAACTACACTCTACAACCAAGTAAAATCCAATAACATGGCTCTCACCATATTGCTGAGTAAATTATACATTAAATATATAAACACATTATTTTCACATGGTAGCCGAACTACAACATAAAAATGGTCTTCACTATGACTGGACGCCCTTGTTTTCTTATAAAAGTTTTGATGATGTGGCTGCACTCTTCATTTGATATATGCGTTGGCATTTCTTTGAACAATTATCAACTTTGTGGCTAAATTTTTTATAATATAAGCATAGGATAAGTTTTCTTCAATGCTTTATTTTTTGCTTCAAAAGAAGTTTGAAGTGAACTACATCAATCTACATATCTTCTACTTCCATATGATCATTAGAATTGAATGGTGAAGAAGCTGTAGAATAATTGGTGTATACATGTGGCATAATTGAATAATGTTTATCTTGTCATCATTGAAATAAATGATTATCATACTTCACAACTTAATTAATAGCTTCATTGAAAGTTTGAGGATTTAGCATAGACAACAATAAGTCCTTGACATTGTTTCTTAATTTCTAATAAAATTGACTCATCAATGCATCTTCTCTCAAATTTATATTACATGCTAATTTTTAAAAATCTGAGGTATATATTGATGTAGAATGCGTTCTTTATTGAAGGCTTCAAATTTTAATTGTGGAAGAATGAATCTTATTATATTCACCAAATGCTTGTGCAAATGCTATCAAAAATGCTTCAAAATTGTGCAATATAAGAGAATTATTTTTAAATAATAGAGCAAATCAAGATAAAGTTTGAACTAAGAGTAAGGTTTCAACCAAACCAACACAAGATACTTCAGTGGAATATCATTAAGGTTGAAGCAACGTGATTAGTTATACTTGATTTACAAAGCTAAAAAATTATAAATGGGTGCCATCAAACTTTTTTGGAAGGCTGATCCTTGGTTCTTTTGCTATTATTATTTTTAAATCAATGCCTTGAATAGATGAACCTCCCATGTTTGTTAAAACACATATAATCATTGAAAATTTGGAATCTCTATTGCCATTTGATATGGTGGTTGAGGCACTCCTTCTCCTTGATCATTATGTATGGTCATATATAATTCTTTATTCTACTTCAACAAAGACTTTTTCTTAATCCTCAATGCTTCAAGACTATTAATAATAGAATCTATCTTGATCTCTTTGGAATTTTTTATATTGATTTTTCCACCTTGTACTATAAAAATCAGAAAAATACACGCATTCAAAGAAAAAAAAAAAAAAAAACTAATTTATGGTATAAAGAAAAAAATCAAAAGAATATTAAAAAAAGAATAATATTAATCTAGGAAAAGATAATCTGCAACCTCTAGAATGCTTTAATACTTTTAAGAAGAGGAATAATCTTTTCTCTATCAAAAAAGACCAAGCTTCTAATATTACTTTATGATAGTCTCGACAAACTACTAGGAATCATATATAAGACAAGGATTCAAAATGAAGAAATGGAATTAGCTTGACATTAGAACAATAATTGATATAATAGATATAAGGCAAAAAGGTCCTAGCTAGACCAAAAGAAGTGAGTTGTCAAAATTGAGGATTCCCTCAGCCTCGACTCTTATATATATTAGGTCTTAGGAAGTTTTTTAAGAAGTTTTCATGAGGCTTGGAAACAAAGCAAGCTTAACATCCTTCTTTGGGAACTTCCTAAATCATCTAAAGCCTTTTAAAACCTTCGAGAATCTCCTATGATCTTCTAGAATTTTCTTAGAATCTATTAGAATCTTTTAGAACCTTCTTAGAACCTATTGGAACCTTTTTGGATCTTCAAAAATCTTTTTAGATCCTTCTAGAATCTCCTAAAATCTTCTTAAATCTTCTTCAATTGTATGTCCGTGACATCAAGACTTTGGCATATCAAATACTTAGTTTTGATAACAAAAAAGTTATCAAATTATATTGAAAGAAGGGCTTTGAGAACCAAGACCACAAAAGCAATATGTAGATTTATACTAGAAGACATCTTCAACACATATAATAGCATTGGAAAAATAAAAGATAATAGAAGAAAATTCAATATTTTGGAAGTGAGAGAATTTTTTAATACATATGAAATTCAATTAAAGTTGACCGCTTTTTATAATCCTAAAGGCCATGAAAAGAATTAAAGGAGTGATTTTTTTATCATTTATGCATTAATTAAGGCATATAAGGAGAAGCCAATTCAATGGCCTAAACTACTTTCATTTATTTTATACGTTGATAGGACTACTCATAGTACTATCACTAATTATATGCCTATAGAATTAATTTTATGACAAAAATCTATGATATCAGATGAAAAGTCTATGTTATATGTTATTTTCTTGAAAAGATAATATTAATAGAGAAATACCACTGGAACTTTAGATCCAATAATTGAGAAGGTTACCTAGAGACCTACAAATTGTAGATGAAAAGTTAAAGGAAGCAAGATTAAAAAATAAAGAAAGGTTTGACAGAACTCATAAATTGAGGCTTAAGCCTATAAAGATTAAAGACTAGGTTCTAGTTTATGATAGCAAGTTTGAATAATAATATAGCACTGTAAAAAAAATTACAAAAAAATGGTTAAAACCATATATAGTAGTTACAATCTATGATAATGCAAAATATACTTTACAGGAATTCGATAGAACTAACATTAGAATTTAAAAAGCAAAAAAAAGAGTGAAGGCTTTTAAAAAAAGAAATATGCAATTCAAAATAAAAGACCTTGAAGAATTCTTACTTTAATATTTTGACTAAAATTATGAAGTAAAAGAACCTATAAATGATTCAAAAAAACCTCGAGAGGATAAGGAGGAGTAGCACATAGTATATATCAGATGATGTGCAGATTCAAAGGATGTGGATGTTGTACTATAGATATTTATAATATATATAAAAATTAATTAAAATATATAATATATTTATAAATATTGATATGTATTAGAGTAGTTAGTAGATTAATTTAAAGAGAGTTGATATAAGAAAATTTATTTTGAGATTTATTTATTTTGATTATAGTATTTAAATTATATAGGATTTAAATATTTAGTATAAAATTTTAAAAAAAGATTGGAGCTTAAAGATGAATATCCAAACCTCTAAGAAGCTTAAGGTATGGATGGATGAAGGTAAGGAATGAGGATCTTCATCTCTATTGATCAAAAGCCATATCCAATAGGCTCTCAAGAGGCTATCTATGACCATAATCAGAATTTTGATAACTTTAAATGAATCATTTGAGAATTGAAAGTAAAGATTATAAAGTTAAGAATTTGGACTAAAATTTTTACATAAAATTTAGAAGGTTTGGAGTTAAGGTGATGAAATTATAGCCATTTGAAGTTAATGTGTCTTTTTAAGATATAATATTGCTTATTTGAAGATATGAAGAATTATAGAATAGCTTTTAGAGATTGGGAGATATAATCAAAAGGATAATTTTAATATCTATGTCTTTACAAAAGAATTATTATATTTGAAGTTTGTATGAAGGAATTATAAAGTATTGAAGATAGCACATGTAATTCAAAGGTTGTAAGTGAGTCATTTTAATAGAAGTAATGGTTGGAGCTATATTTTAAATTTTTAACGAAATTTTGTATCAAAATTTTTTAAAATATATATTATTTTTGAATATTTAATTTGTAAAATATGAAGAAAATTAGACATGAATGTATTCAAATAAGGCTTTGAAGCTACTATTAGCATTTTTGCAATATCTCAAGATTTGTAAAAAATTTGTAGTTAAAATTTGTTATAGTATTTGTTTAAAGTACATCAGTACTTCATAAAAAGTTTTAGTTTGTTTAGATAGTCTGATCATGAAATATGATCTATTGAAGTTTGGAAAAAAATCAGCTTAAAGATATATAAGGATTTAAAATATTTTTACCATATTTTGGATATTTTTTAGTACTTAAGACTTATGTATTAATGTAATTAACTCTATAGAAAAAAAATTATATATAAAAAACTTGATATTTTTCTATCTTGAGATTTGATTGAGCAATTAGAAATAGCCAAGATCCAAATACTTTCTTAAGGTAAATTCTCTCTACCCTATTAATGTTATTACAATTCAATGGCAACACCAATGTCTTCTCAATATATACCTTTGAAAGTAGAGGATATTCAAATTGTTGTGGTACATTTCAAATTTCTTATTGAATAAGAAAAGACTTATCATTGAAAAAAAGGATTATATTTATATTACAGAAAATCAAAGCACACTGCTCAATATATTTCAAAGAAGCGATACAATCATAAAATGAGAAGTATAACTATCAAAAAAGATAATATGTCAAAAAATAATTTTTTCCAACTACAATATAGACTATGTAGTTGAAACCTTGCACAAATTAAATATTCAAAAATCACCTAATGAAGGTCCTATTCTTTGCTCAAAATTATTTTTTTATTTTATAATAGATATTAATTTAGGATTTAAATATCACAAGTCTTTTACCTTGATAGATTTAGGAGTCTCAGCTTGTATTTTAGATGAAGAATTCATTAAAAGATATAACATATTTTTAATAAAGAAAATAAAATATATTCATGTAAAAGTCATAGATGGTCATTTGTTATACTTTGATGATGTTATTCATGAAATATTTCCTCTAAGAGTAATAATTAATCGTCATAGTAGCTTTGTGGTATTTAATATTATTAGATCTTCTTCAAATTTAGTCATCTTAGATTTATCATGGTTAAAAAAATACAATCCTTGAATAGATTAGATTTTTCATAGTCTTGACTTTTTTAAAAGTATAAGTAAGATTATAGTTAATCAAGTAGAAAGTCATAAGTCTAATACAAATAAACCTATATTTATAGGTGCAAGGACTTTTTTACATGCTACAAAAGAAAGATCACCTTATGTCATTTATGCTACAGCTATTTCTAATAGTAAAAAGACTTTAAATGGTATTTCAAGTCAATATTAAGATTTTTAAGATATATTTGAGAAGAAGAATATAAATACTCTTTTGGAACATTATTCCTATGACTATTCAATTGATCTTCAAGAAAGAGCTTAACCGCCATTTGGAGCAATCTATAATTTATTAAAAAAATGAGTTGGCTAAATTAAAAGAGTATATTTAAGAAAATTTGATCAAAAACTTCATATGCCATTTCAAATCTCTAGCAAGAGCTCTAATTTTATTTGTAAAGAAAAAACATAAATCATTATGGATTTAAGTTAATTATTGAAAATTCAAGAAGATTACCATCAAAAATAGATATTTGTTATCTTTGATATCTAGACTTTTTGATTGGTTAAATCAAACTAAGATATATATAAAAATAGATCTATGAAAGACATATAATGTAGTACTCATCAAAGAAGGAGATGAATGGAAAATTAGATATGGATATTTTCAATATAATGTCATGCCTTTTGGACTCAAAAATGTACCAACTTTTCAACTTCTAATGAATAATAACTTTTTAGAATTTTTAGATAATTTTATTATTTGCTATATAAATGACATCTTAATCTATTCTAAGAATATAAAATAACATAAATTTTAGGTCCGTTGTGTGATATAAAATCTAAAAAATAAAAAATTCTATGTCAAGATGAAAAATTAAAAATAAAAAAATATGTATTTTACATTACTCAAGTCAACTTCTTGAGATACATCATTTCAAATGATGGACTTTAAACTTCAAACTATCATGGATTGAAGATCTCAAAAATAATAAGAGATGTCTAATATTTTATGGGATTTGTCAACTACTATCAGATCTTTATGAAGGACTTTTTTCAAGTTGCCACTCTACTTATATGTTTGAATTTTAAAGACAAACTTCAATAGAATCAAGAAGTAGAAGCAGCATTTGAAGCTTTGAAAAAAGCCTTTATTTTGTTCTAAACTTATATTATGTCAACTTTTTTAAGCTATTTTTTATGAAAATAGATGCATCAAACTTTTCTTTGAGTATCATATTGTTACAAATAGGAACAATTGATAAAGCTCATCTAATAGCTTTTCATTTTAAAAAAAATTCAACAATCAAGATCAACTACAAGATCTAAGAAAAAGAAATTTTTGCAATGATAGATTTATTTCAAGAATAGCACCATTATTTAGAATGTATTCCTAATTCAATCAGTGAGTATACATATAATAAGAATCTTTAGTATTTTATGTCAACATCTATTCTGAATCATCACCAAGCTTGTTGGAGCATGTCTTTGTCAAGATTCAAATTCAAAATCACTTATTGACTAAGAAAACAACAAGGTTTTTCAAATGTACTATTTAGACAATCTTACTTTATACTAAAAGAAAGAAATATTGCTTTTGATTAATAATGGATAATTTTCTTAAAGTTAGAGCATCTTCATCTTCAAGCAATGAAATTAAAATTAACTATTGATTCAACTTTTATTAAGCAAGTTTAATTAAGTATGTCTTCTGACCTTCTTATTTGTAATATTAAGAAAAATCCTTCAAAGTCTAATAATACTTCCAACTTTGAATTCAAAAACAATCTTTTAATATTTCAAGGGATACTTTTATATTTTACAAGTTAAAGCTCGATTATGTGTTCTTTGAGCTCGTCATGACTTTTCAATAATAATACATTGTGGATTCAATAAGACTTAAAAATTAACATCTTAGAATTTTTGGTGGTTCCAAATATAGAAAGTGGTTAAATATTTTGTGTTATCCTTTGAAGTTTGCTCAAAATCAAAAACTTCTTGTCATCAATCTTTTGGACTTTTTTAACCTTTATCCATTTAAGACCAATTATGATCTTTTGTTTCTATGGATTTTATTACAAATCTTTTAGTTTCAAGTTCTTATGAATCTTTATTGGTGATAGTAGATTATTTCACCAAGATAGCATACTTTGTACCATATACAAAATCTATCAGAGGTGAAGAAATAGCCAAGCTTTTTTTTGACAATATCTATTATTATGATGGATTGCCTAGGGATATTATATCAAATAAGAAACTTAGTTTGTATCAAGATTTTGGAGAATTTATTATTTAGATTCTCAAGGTAGACATAAAATTATCTTTGGCTTTCCATTCTCAAACTAATAGACAAATAGAGCATGTAAATCAAATTTTAGAATATATTAGAAATATATCATCAACTATCAATAAGATGATTGGATAATTTTTTTACGATTGGCAAAGTTTACTAATAATAATACGGTACATTCTTTTATATAACAAATAATTTTTTTTTTCAATTATGGTTAACATCCATAATTTGATGTTTTTGACTTTTTAAAAGTTGATTATCTTATGACAAAAGATTTAGTAAATCATATATCTGAGCTACATACAATAATAAAGGCATAACTAAAAGAAGCTTAAGAACAACAAAAAAGTAATATGGATGCCTATTATAAGAACAACCTCATTTTTGTATTAGAGATAAAATATGATTACTTTATCATAATATTAAAAATATTTTTTCTTGTAAGAAGTTAGATTATCATAGACTTGGACCATTTCTAATTTGTGAACAAGTCAATTCAATCACTTATTGATTACATCTACTGAAGTCTATGAAAATCCATTCCACATTTCATGTATTTCCTCTTAGAGCCATATAAGTTAGAAAATATCTTAGAAAGAAGACAAATTCCACCACTTTCTATAAAACTAGATAATAATGAAGAATTTGAGGTAGAAGAAGTCTTCGATCTGAGGTAGCACCAACTTAGGTTGGAATATCTTATTCATTAGTGTAGATATAATACTAGCAAATGTACATGGAAGCTTGCAAAAAATCTTAAAAATGCAAGACAGAAGGTCAAAGCTTTCATCAATGATATTTATCAAAACTAAGATGAAAATAGAAAAATCTTTGATATAAAAGAAACATAATTTAAGAAAAATTATATTCTATCTTCTATTTTTATTTATAATTTTTATGTAATATTGGCATTAAAGAGATAAAAAATTAAGAATAAGTAGATTCAACTCAAGAGCCATCATTTGCTGACTTATTGGATAAGATATTGTAATTATTATAGCCTTTAAGACAACATAATAGAAATGAAGACCTTTAAAAGTGACATGTTTTTTTTCAAATAGATGGAAAGATACAACGCATTGGATATAACAACCTAAAAAGAAAGTCTTGATGTTTGGCAATTTTATTGAAGATAGAAATGATTCTTATTGGCATTATTAATATTTTATTTGAAAGAAGTTATAAAGGTGTCAACAATAATCAAAAAATAGGGTAGACTTTTTGCATTAAAATGAGACATTATCAATAGCTAAGAAGACCTATCAACTATTTTTGAAGGAAAGAAAGATTAGAATATATGATAAATGTAATTTGTGACATTTTAAACTTCTTCAAAATGTGATTACCACTCTTCTTGGAACTCGTCCTTAAAAGAGGAAATAATGTTATGGACATATATTTATTATAAGTATTATTTAAGTAATATAAATAGGTAGAACTAAATAAAAATTAATTAATATTATAATAAATTTTAGAAAAGCTTTTTAGAAGGTTTATAGATGTTGCTTTGACTTTACATGTATTTATAGTTGATTGATAACTTAGAAACTTGATCAACAAATTATTCAAGTACCACACATATAGGTAACTTATAAAACAAGCTAACTATGTGGTGCCTATATAAAATACTTGCCTTATAAGTTAAGATACGTTGTTGTAATACATGAAGTCTTACTTAAAAATGCACTAATCACTCGGCTATAGAAGATAGAATGAAAATTGTAGCAATAAAATCTTAACTTTAATAAGACACTAAATAAACTCTAATTAAACCATAACAATGCTAAGTAAGCTTTAATCAAATTCAAAAGAACCTTAAAGAAATTAAAAATGAAATAATAAGAAATATTAAAAGAATTCAAAAGAAATCCACAATAAATCTTAAAAGAATCCTTAAGAAATCCTAAAAAAATTTAAAATAATCACAAATATATCTTAAATAAATCTCAAATAAATCCTAATATAATCCTACTTAAAATCCTAATGGACTTCAATCAAACCCTAGGCCAAATCCTAACTAAATTCTAAACTTTAAATCCTAAACCAAATCCTAAACAAATTCTAAATTCTAAACAAAATCCTAACTAACCCTAGACATAACTCAAATCTTAACCAAATCTTAACTAAATCTTAAACTCCTAAACTAAATCCTATCCAAATCCTAAACTCTAAATCCAAAACCAAATCCTAACCAAATCCTAAACTCTAAACCAAATCCTAATCAAATCTTGAATTTTAAATCAAATCCTAACCAAATCTTAGATAAATTCCAAACTCTAATTAAATTCTAACCAAATCCAAAATTCTAAAATCTAAACCAAACCCTAATCAAATTCTAAATTGTAAACCAAATCTTAGATAAATCTTGGATCCTAAATCAAATCCTAATCAAATCCTAAATCTTAAATGTGAGCCTAAAATCCACCACTCTGGATTTAGTACTACACAAAGAGCTCAAGAGGTAGAATAGAAGAACTCCCAATTCTGAAATTGTTAGGTTAATTAAAATGTGGGTGGTTGTAATTCAATTAAAATTAATGCCTTCCAAGCAATGGTTACCGATATTAAACTAAAATATCAGATGAAATTCACCACACAAAAAAAGGATAAAAGTAATTAATTAAGTTTTTTTTATTAATTCACAATAAGAATAAAAACTTAAGTTTAAATTAAAAGTTAAAAGTTAACGTTAAAAATTAAGTTAAAATTTAAAGTTAAAAG
This sequence comes from Physcomitrium patens, assembly GCF_059467195.1. Lineage (NCBI taxonomy): Eukaryota > Viridiplantae > Streptophyta > Bryopsida > Funariales > Funariaceae > Physcomitrium > Physcomitrium patens. The sequence continues at coordinate 11,855,201 of NC_143422.1, read as the reverse complement.
TTAAAGTTAAAAGTTAAAAATTAAAGTTAAATATTAAATTCAAAAGTTAAAGTTCAAAGTTTAAAAATTTAAGTAAGAATATTAAAGGTTAAAAGTTAAAAGTTAAAAGTTAAAATTTATTAGTCAAAAGTTGAAATGTAGAGATTACGAGTTACTGTGAAGATAAAAGTAAAAATAAAATAAGAGGGGTAAAAGCGAAAGTACCTTGACAATGCCAAGGATTGAAGGCAGCGACCCCCTTCTACTCCAAAATTCTCCAAAAATTTTAATTAGCTCCAAATTGAATGATTCACAAGTTGTTGCAAGTTTAACTTAAAGACGCTCCTGTCCCAACAAATCTCATTGCAATCTAGTGATCCAGTCGTGAGAATTGCTACTTTGAAGTTGAGTGATCCAAACTGCCGCGGCGACCAACCCCCTTCACTTAGAAATTCGCTAAAAATTCAAATTGTCTTCAAAACTAGCGAAACTTGTGCCCTTCAAAGCTTAGCTTACAAATCTTGATGCTCCCAAAATTTCAAACGAATCCAGTCATCAAGCACTGAGAAATGCCTTCCCAAACTCGATTAATCCAAACTGCGAAGGCAGTCGACCCCCTCACACTCAAAATATCACCAAAAATTCAGGTCAACTCCAAATGGAGCAAGCTTTACCTTGTTGGAAAGCTAACAACAAAACCTACAACCACAAAAAAAATCACATTGGAACTAAAACAATTGAATGACTGATGGAGAGAAATCTGAGGCTCTTGAAACCCTTGGAGTAATTGGGAGGCCAAGGGAGCTATTCACCACAATGAAACGTGTTTTAAGACCCAATGACTATCATTCACAACTCGAAATCCATGCACACCCACCCACAAAATTCACAATGAGATTTAAAATCTAAATGAAATTAAAATTAGGATTTTTGGCCAAATTTTAGCATAGCTTCGCCCTTCACCAAAAGAGGAGAGAGAGAGAGGGCTTGGAAAACCAAGCCTCCCTTATAAAATTGAGTGGAGGCTCATAGAAGGGTGGCTACATCTCCACCCTTGATTTTTCAGATCCCTAATCTAGATCTACGGCCTTCATTCATCCAAGAGCCAATCTCGTTATCAAGGCTGATGGCCCTTGTAAGTAGTCAAGAAGGAATTTTTTTGTAAATCTAACTTCACTATTGTGTTCAAAACACATTTTTAAGCTAAGATCAACTATTTACATGCCCCAATCCATGCTCAATTATAATTTCTATGGAAGTTTTTACTTATAAGGATCTTGGCAATTTTTTTGTGAAATTTTTCAAAATGAGAATTTCATTGCTTCTCTTGTATTTTGAAGGAGAGGTTGCTGGTCTTATTTTCTTCACTCCAAAAGGTAAATCTGGTGCCACCATTCCATTAAAGAGACTCCCATTAAGTAGAAGAACCACCATGTCGCTTAAATTTGCGGAATTTGGAGGAAAAATCCAAAATTACCATTGCTAACTTCCCTAAATCTTTTAGAGAATTATAATTCCAACCCCTAAATCATGAGAATGATTATAGCCATACTCATTGGCTTTTAGTCAATCCTTATAGTAATTACTAACAACCTTCAAATTATTAAACTAACTAAGTTGCTATTCTAATTTTCTAACTCTTGTCACTTTAGTCCTAATTAACCTAATTCAAGGAATTAGGCTATGATTTATACCATGAGGGATTGTAATCCTAAAAATTCTATAAAACTGAATTCTATTTATATAAATCCTAATCTAACATATTTAATTATCATAAAATAGGAAAATAACAAAAATTTAAATTTTAGAATATAATTGAGAGCTGACACTAAACCAAATCCTAAGATAGTTTAAAACCTTGATATCTTTTGATTAAACCATTGATCTTCTTTAAAATTTTAAACACCTTTCTTAGTGAAAAACAAATATAATAAAATTGAAGTCAATTGTACTTATCAAATCAAAGAAAAATCTTAAAATCTACTCGGATATTGGCTAGCCTCCTTTTCCAACCTTAATGCTGATCTTTTAATGCTAATATTTCTTCTTTGCACCATTTAATTGATCTCAAAATTCTCATATATGTAAGAAAATAAGTCTACTACTCACACACATAATTTTCACTTCAATCCAATGAGTAGATTGTAAGAAATCTTAAAAATCCTTATTAGATCTAAAATTCTACTTTCCCAAACTATGACCCACTTAAACCTCAATAATCCTCAATTCAACTATTAGATCAAGCTAAAATTTATAATAAATATTTAACACAACTATAGCCATTACTTCAAAAAAAATCATTAATAGATCTGCTAAAAAAATCTTGAAATTACCCAAAATGTCAACCTATTTTATTTTACAAAAATTCAAGTCTTTTGAAACAAGCTTGACTTTATAAAGCTCTTAAAAAATCATTACGAATCTAAATTATACAAAACCAATGCTTATAAAAACCCTATCAAGTTTGCTATCAAATCCTATTTTTTAATCTACAAAAGAATCTCCAAAGTCATTGTATATGTATAATTTTGTGTCTCAGGGTCTGATTTCAACCCAAGTTGACAGCCAATCCTCTCTGAGTATCAATTTTTGGCTTTTTGAGGTAAATTTTATTCAAATATACTCTTAATTCCTTCCTATACATGTCCATATTATTTAATTTTCTAATTTTCTTTATTTTGCCTTATTTAAGGTCCTACATAAAAAATAGAAGTTCATTTTGTATGAAGCAATATTAATATTTTTTAGTTTTACTACTCTTTTGACTATTATCTATACTTTTAAGATAATTTTTTATAATATTTTGAACTAAGATCTTCTATAATATAATAATTTCTATATTCTTTTATCTATTAGCTATATTATATTATAATAATAATTTGTACAAAATCAACATATTTTAGAAGTCCTATAGAACGTCACTACATAGCTTTTAGATAGATAGTATATATAGAGGCAAGAATAAAGCCTTCTTCATTCTTCTTAATTTTTTTCTTGCTTTTGGTCTAGTTTCAAGAGTCTATAGTTTTCTTATCTTTAAATAATAGTTTTAACAGAAAATAGATAAGATATTTATATTGTTGATACATAAGGATAGATAATTCAAGTCATATTTGAGAAATTTATAGAAGTTTTTAGGATTTAGTCTTAGTTAGTGGATTATATGGTATCCACCTTAGAATATTTTAGAAAGAATTTAAGGTAGTTATTTAAGTAAAGTCCACCATTAAAAATATTATAAAAAGTCTCAAGTTTATTGAGCAAAGTATAAATAGAATTGATAATGGCCATTTAGGCATTTGATTAAGTATGGCTTCAGACCTTTTTACTAAGTAAAGTTTGTTTTTGCATCTTTCTATTTAATTTTATTCTATTTTCTTTTGTTATAATTTGCTCTCTATTATATTGTAGTAGAATTTAAGTTATTCTAGATAAGAAGAATTTTAGATTTTTGAAATAATCCAATCATATTTTATTGGTATCAGAGCGAGTGTTAGACTGTTCTTTGGTAGTATGTTGATAGCTACTATCTAGTTCAAGGTCAGTTATTGTAGTGATACTAGGTACCGTATTGAGGCTACCACAAGCTACTCTTAAGAAGTTAGCTAGAAAGAAAGAAGGCATTACAATAGTAGAGTCCAGTGAAGAAATTATAGTATGGTAGATATGGTGGAATAATCCCAAATAGAAGCTTAGATACAACACCTCGTAGACTAGATAGCTACTATATAAGGACAAATAGAAGCGTGTAAGATAAAAGAGTTGACATTTGTTAGGTTGAATTGAATAAGTCTACTACATATACTAGGACTTTCAAGCAAGAAGATATATGCCAATGATGCTTCAACATGCAACAATACTTCTGACTATGTAGGAAAAATACCACCAAAAGAATTATGTATGTATTTAACTATTTGAGAGATGTGTCAGAAATTTAGTGGCAACATTGAATTCAAAGCTATAGAGCTCAAGGTGGATTTTGTGATTGGGAGGAATTTGAGACCAAGTTTAAGAGTCCTATTTTTACCGATCAATGTAAAAAAGATAGCATGCAATCAATTAACAAAGTTTACACAATCTAGATTGGTCCAAGATTATGTCTTTTGATTTAAGTTTTTATATCTTTAAATTAGCAATGTTTCAAAGGCAGAGATAATGGATTGGTTTCTACAAAGGTTGAAATCTAGGGACTAGCAAGAGGTGGAACTAAGAGTTCTACAAACATTTAAAGAGGCAATTAGGATTGCATATAGAGTTGATGCTATAGATATCAAAAATTATAAAGCACAACCTATAGCACAAAGTCCTATGCCGCTATCTAATAGTATGGCACATCAACCAATAGCAATAGAGATTGATGTCTACAAGGATCATTAACACTACAAAAATCACAAATATTGGTACATAAAGGATTATGTTTCTATTCTTAGGAACAACGCCATCAAATTGTAGATTGTCCAAAATATTGAAATTCAAGCACCAATAAATGAGGGCAAGTTTATAATCTTCAGACTGACCAAGTTGACAATAAGATAGAGTAAGAAAATGGAGCTCCCTAGTAAAGGCACCAAGGGCCACTACTAGGAATAACTATTGTCTTTCAAAGACAAATGACATAGCCTTCAACAACAATAAAAAGGATTAACTAATGTATCTAATGAAACAACTAAGATAATAGCCATGTCAAGCGCTTATAGATTGTGGCTCGATAGGAAATTATATCTCAATTGAAATAAACAATTGACTTGGAATTAAAACCAAGGTAATTAAATATATATATATATATATATATATATATATATACCTTAAAAATGACCAAAAGAATGTATTGAGAATCTAAGCCTTTTTAGATTTAAGAACTTCAACATATTTAATAGATGAAGGCTTTGTTAAAAAATAAGAAATATCTTTGATTAAAAAAACCAAACCTATGCATATAGAAATAATTGATGGTCATTTATTGTATTTTGGTAATATCATTTATGAAATTATTTTTTAAAATATAGAAATTAAAGATCATAATATCTTAGTAATATTTAATTTGATTAAATTTCTTTTTAATTCAATTATTTCAAGATTATTATGGATAAAAAATATATAATCTACAAACAGATTAAATTTCTTGTAACCTTGATTTTTTCTATAGTTTAAACGAAGTTTTTGCTAATCAAATAGAAATCCATAAGCTTAATATGTCCAAATTCTTATTGGTAGGTATAGGAGCTTTTTTGTAAATTCCAAAAGAACAATCAATTTTTGTTATATATACATATCTATTTTTGATAGAAAATAAATTTCAAGTGGTATTTAAATTCAATATCAAGATTATCAAGACATTTTTAAAAATATATATAGATATTTTTTTAAATATTATTTTTATTTTTATTTTATTAATCTTTAAGAAGGAGTTCAATGACCATTTGGACCAATATATAGTTTATTAGAAACAAATTAGCTATACTTAAGGAGTATATTGATAAAAATTTGGCTCAGAACTTCATTTTTCATTTTAAATCTTTGGCATATATTCCTATCTTATTTACAAAGAAAAAAGATGAATCTTTGCATATGTATGTAAAATATCAAAGACTTAACAAGATTTCCATAAAAAATAAGTATCTTCTATCTTTGATTTTAAGATATATTTATGAAATCAATCAAGTAAGGATCTATATCAAAATAGATCTATAAGGAACATATAACTTTATATATATATTAAAGAAAAAAATGAATTAAAAAATATATTTTAAATTAGATATGAAAATTTTAATTATAAAATCATGCCTTTTATATTCACAAATGCACCAAATATTTTTTAACATCTAATGAATGATATTGTTTATGAGGTTTTTAATGACTTTGTCATCTGTAATCTATATAATATCCTAATCTATTTTAAAAATACTAAAGACCAAAAAAAATTATTTGTTATATATTACAAAAACTAAGAGATATAAGATTATATACTAAAATAGAAAAGTATGTATTTCACACTACTTCAGTTGACTTCTTAAAATACATCATTTTAAATGATAGCCTTATGATGGATCCTAAATAAAGTCTAAACTATCATCGATTGGAAGATCCAAAAAACAATCAATGATATATAATACTTATTGAGATTTATCACTTATTACAAGATCTTTATTAAGAAATTTTTTCAAGTTATAGCTCTTTTTATATATCAGACATGTTAAGACAAACTTAAGTAGAATAAAGAAGCTGAAATATCTTTTAAAGTCTTGAAGACATCATATATTTTTGTATCAATCTTGTATTGTATTGACTTTTTTAAGGCATTTTTTATGGAAATAAATGCATCAAACTTTACTATGGATGCAATGTTGTTACAAATAGGAGCAAATGACAAGCTCCACTTGGTAGCTTTCTATTCCAAAAAAATTTCAATAATCAAAGTTAATTATAAGATCTATGAAATAGAACTTTTTGTAATCATGGATTCATTTCAAGAATAGTATCTTGACTTAGAAGGTGCTTCTAGTCTAATCACCATGTATACAAATCACAAGAACCTCAAGTATTTCATATTAGCACTTGTTTTGATTTATTTTCAAGTCATTTGAAGCATATTTTTATCAAGATTTATTTTCAAAATCACTTATTAATCCAAAAAATAATAATATTTTTCAAATACCTTTTTTTAGATGTTCTTATCTTGTATCAAAAGAAAAAAATGCATCCTTTGATCAACAAAGATTAATTTTTTTGGAACCAGAGTATTTTTATCTTTGAGCAATGAAATCAATATTAATTATTAATTTAATCTTTTTTAAGTAAATCTAATTTAATATATTCTTTGATCTTTTTAATCATGATATTAAAAATAATTCTTTTAAGTCTCAAAGTACTTCTAAGTTTAAATTTAAAAATAATCTATTCTATTTTGAAAGACAACTATATATTTCAAAAAGCAAAGCATAATTATATGTTCTTTAAACTCATCATGACTTTCCAACAGTCAAACATTTTGGATATAACAAAATTTTGAAACTAGTATTTAAAGACTTTTAGTGGCGTCAAATATAAAAGGTAATTAAAGACTTTATACAATCATATGATATTTTTTCAAGATCAAAAATTCCTTATCATTGATCTTATGGACTTCCTTAACTATTATTTATTCGAAAATAACTATGGTATTTTATTTCTATGGACTTTATTATAGATCTTTCAGTTTCAAGTTCTTATGATTTTATATTCGTGATAGTAGATCAATTCACTAAGATGATACATTTTGAATTATATACAAAATTTATTATAGGTGAAGAAACAGCTAAGCTTTTCCTTGACAACATTTATTGCTATTATGGATTATCAAGAAATATTATATGGAATAAGAAGACACAATTTATATCAATATTTTAAAAAATTCTTTTGAAAAGACTATCTCTTCTTAAAGAAGTAGATAATAATCAAAAGTATAAGATCAAAGAAGTCTTAGACTCAAGATGGTACAAAAAATAGATTAGAATATTATATTAATTGATGAAAATATAATATTTATGAATGCATATACAAGCCAATAAAAAAATCTTACAAATATAATAAAAAATGTTGTTATATTTTTTATTGATGACATTCATCAAAATCAAAATGAAGGATAATAAGTCTTTTTTATAAAAGAATTATAATTCAAAAAAAAATTGCATATAACCTTTTATTATTTTTTGTATTTTTTTTGTATTTTTTTTGTATTTTTGATACTAAGAAAATAGAGAACCAAATCTAAGAGATTCAATTCAAGACCTATTATTTGCTAACTTATCAAATGAGACATTACAATTATTACAACCTTCAAGACAAAGTAATTGAAATGAAAGCCTTTAAGAACAAAATATTCTTCTTCAAATAGATGGCAAAATACAACATGTTTGATATCATGATTTTGAAAGAGACTTTCAATGTTTGGTGATTCTATTGAAGGTATTTGATGGTGTTACAACTTTTGATGGTATTACAAATATTTTATTTGAAGGAAGTTATAAAGGTCTCAAAAATGATAAAATAACAAGATAACCTTCTCATCTTAAAATGAGATATTATTAATGGTTGAAAAGACCGATTAACTATGTTTGAAGGAAACAAAAATTAGAATATGAAATAGATACAATTTGCTACATTTTAAACTTCATCAATATGTAATCATCACTATTGTATTATATAAAGACTTACTTGAAAATATATCAGGCACTTGACTATAAAAGATGAAAGTAAATTGCAACAATAAGTTCTAATAACTCTAATAGAATCATTTATAAATTACAATTAAAGCTTAACAAACATAATCAAACATTCATCAAGTCTAATTAAATTTTTAAATAAATTATAAAATAAAAAAAATAAAAATCCTAAATAAATCCTAATTGAATCATAATCAAATCTTATACAAATTCTAAACAAATTCTAATAAAATCTTCATAAATCCTAATTTAATCCTAAATAGATCCAAATCAAATCCTAAACAAATATTAATCAAATTCTAAATAAATCTTAATCATATCCTAAACAAATTTTAAATGAATCCTAGAAAAATCCTAATTAAATTCTAAATAAATCTTAATAAAATCCTAAAAAATCTTAATCAAATCTTAATCAAATCTTAATCAAATCCTAGAAAAATTCTAAAACAAAATCTAATCAAATCCTAGAAAAATCTTAATCGAATCTTAGATAAATTCTAGAAAAATCCTAATCAAATCTTAAAAAAATTTTAAACAAATCACAAACAAATTCTAAAATAAAACCTAATCAAATCCTAATCAAATCTTAAACAAATTCTAAAAAAATTATAAATAAATTCTAATTAAATCCTATCCAAATCTTAAATAAATCCTAATCAAATCTTAATCAAATTCTAAACAAATCCTAGAAAAACTTTAAACATACTCTAATCAAATCCTAAATAAACTCTAAAAAAAATCTATTTAAATCCTAGATAAATCTTTAAAAAATCCTTAAAAAATCCTAATAAAATCTTAGATACTAAATCAATCCTAAATCTTAAACAAATTCTTAATAAATCCTATAGTAAACTAAAATCTTTGTAACTAATAATCAAATTATTGATTATGACTCGAATATCTTACATCTCTCAAAAATTAAGCTAGCAACAAGCACAAATGATTTTAAGAAGATCAAACTTACTAAATAGAAGATAAATCCTAAAATCTACTTAGGTATTGGCTAGCCTCCTTCTCCAATCTTGATGCCAATCTTTCTAAGCTAAAATCTCTTAATTCTACTATTAAATACCTTTCAAAATTCACATATATGTTGAAAATCAAGTCTACTATCTATATTCACAAATTTCACTTCAATTTAGTTAAAAAATTCTTAAAGATCTTAAAAACCCTCATTAACCTTCAAAACCTCATTTTTAAGACTTCAATCCATTGGTACTTCAATAACTTATATCCTATCATTTGATCATACTCAAATTTATAATACGTGATAAAAATAATTACAAACATAAATACAAAAAAAATTATTTATAAATTTACTACTAAACTTATAAAATTCTTTCAAATATAAACCTCGTGTTTTTATTTTACAAACTAGATTCACCAAAACAACCTTGATTTTGCAAAGATCTTACAAAGTCATTACAAAATCAAATTTCTTAAATTTCATGCTCAAAAAAAATTTATAAAGTCTTCTTTCAAATTCTACTATTTGATTTATAAAAGAACTCCTTGAGTCATTATAAATGTGAGGTTTTGTCCTTTGGGATCTGATTTTGATCTTGATTGGCAATTGGTCTTTTTTAGATATCAATTCTTTTTTTTGTGAGGTAATTTTTGCTAAAATCGACTCCTAACTCCCATGTGCAAATACTTATTTTCTTTAATTTTCTAATCTATCTTATTTTGCCTTATTTATGGCCCTATAAAATAAATAGAAGCCTACTTTATAAAAAGGTAGAATTTGCACTTTTAGTTTTACTATCTTTTGATTATTATCTATATTTCTAAGATAATTTGCTATAATATTTTGAATTAATATATTTTATAATATAATATTTATTTTATTCTTTCACCTATTAGCCATAATACATCATGACACAATTCTTCATAGAATTCATTTTTACAATGAAGAATACTATCATGGACATATTTATTTATTCTAATATTAATTTAAATAATATGAATAGATAGAAGTAGATAAAAATAGATTAATTTCATAATATCTTATAGATAAGCTTTCTAAAAGCTTCATAAATATATTTTTGTCTCTATACATGTCCATAGATAATTGATAGATTAGATACTTGATCAACAAGTTAATCATATATCGCACAAGTTGGTAGCTTGTACTATAATCTAAAGATATAGTGCACATATATGAAACTTGTCTTACAAGTTAAGACATGAGTTTTATAAATTGTATACATATTAGACATCCTATAGAACATCACCATATAGCTTCTAGTTAGATAGTATATATGGATGCAATAGTGAAGACTTCTTCACTCTTCTCAATGCCTTTCTAGTCTTTAATCTTATTTCAAGACTTTCTAATATTTTTGTCTTTAGCAATAGTCATTCTAGTTTCAATACTATATTATTTTGGAGTGCATACATATTCTTTTTGAATTACACAAGAATGTATTAAAATTTTGGTTCTTCGAGATTCATGCCTTTAATCTGAAAATATGAAAGGTAATTAGAGAAGGTGGAAGAGTAGCAAAGTAGCAAATGTAATGGCTATAATAGCTAATATTATTAAAAGGGATTTTGAAGTGGTTCCATCATTTAATCCTCTTCTTCATGAAAAATATCTCTACTTGCTTGGTTAAGTTTGTAATGGCACAGATCATGTAATATCTCATAGAAATAGAAGGTTAACAATTATAATGTACTAGACATATGACAAAGCCTAATTTTGGAGAAAGCTTCATGATGCTAACTACAAATGAATTCCAATAGACCTTTGTATAAGAATCTACATCCTTGAACTTTAACTTCCACCATCACATTATTACTATGATGTATGACTTCATGCTTATTCTATGAGAGTAGTGCCAAAACAATCAACTAAATTAAATCATTTTCTCTATATAAAAAGCAAATGCAGGAAGAATCAAGCTGTAATCCAAAGGTTTTTTTCAGCTTGAAAGTTACACAATTGCATTGTCCTTCATGCAAGATCCACACTCTATAATCTTAGATCCTTGCGCACAAAGCAATTGATAGTGAATTTTGCCAAAAGAATGATTGATAGTATTATTAATCGATTCTGGACTATTAAGTTCACAATATGATTGTTGTTCCAAAAAGAAAAATAAAATAAAATAAAACAAACAAATAAAAAACAAAATACTCTTTGCAAGCTGAAAATGTGAAGTATTTAGACACCAATTGATCTATCAAGATAGCAGCACCATGCAGCTCTAAAGCTCTATAATTTGCATTGCCTCAACTTATCTTTGACTTATACAACAAAATCAACATTATACTTGACAACTTGTACTCTTCTTTCAATGGCAATTCCTTCTAACATGAGCTTCCAATATTATCGCCAAAATTTCAAGGATAGAAAGATACAACCACCTGATATAGCCTTTATACACTTTTGAACTAGTAATCATATATAAGGAAAAATAATAATAATAATAAAAAATTAAAAAAATTAAAATAAGTAATAGCATCCTTGATATATCCATTATTCAAAGATCAATGAAAACATTCTCCACTTAGTGCCATACTAACAATTTTGTTGATTTGAAGCTCACCTCAATGCTCACAAAAAATACAGTGTATTACACTGTGGCATCTCAACAAAACAAGGCTCATCTACAAGAAGGCTCATCTACAATAAGGTGACCTTATGAAAAGAAAAGAAAATCAAGGAAGATTGTAAGACTCAAAGCCCAAATTCAATACAAAAAATAAAATCAGAACAAAAAAAATAAAAATAAAAATAAAAATTGATCTAGAGAAGTTCGGACCCTTATTAACAACCCTTATCAACTAATATGAGGTCCTTATTTCAGCCTCATTTGCTTAGATGTTATACCTAATCTTTGGCCGTCTATACATGTAATATAATATTGTGATACAATACCTACAATACTTGGTACATATCCATGGCCATATAATCTAGTGTATATTAGACCCAAAATCTATTGTATTCTCTATCATGTATTCTATGATAAATCCTATCATATTATATAGTTTTTATACCATACTCTTATGATATTAGTACCATGTTCAGCACTATATTCAATTCTATTGTATCCCTATCTATACAAAATCCACTACATATCTAATATCTATTATGTATTCCATTAATATACATCTATAGTAGATTGTATTTGAACCATATCTGGTTATATATACACCTTCAAGTTAATATAATAGAAATAAAGATCTTTAAGAATGACATGATCTTTCTTGAATAGATAGAAAAATATAATGCGTTTGATATCACAATCTTGGAAGAAACTTCCAATGTTTGGTGATTTTATTGGAGATAGGAATGATTCTTAATGGTATAACAAATATTTTGTTTGAAAGAAGTTACAAAGACCTCAACAATAATTAAATATTAAGGTAATTTTTTTGCCTTGTAATGGAATACTATTGATGATTGAGAGGACTTATTAACTACTTTGAAAAGCAACAAGGATCAAAGTATATAGTAAATATAATTTGTGACATCTTGGACTTCCTCAACATATGATTATCACTCCTCATGGAACTTGTCCTTAGAATGGAGGGATAATATTATAAACATACATGTTTATTTCAATAATTACCTAAATAACATGAATAGATTGAAGTATGTAAAAATAGATAAACTTGATAATATCTTGTAGAGAAGCTTTATAGATGCAATTTCACCTTTATATGTATCTTTAGGTGACTGATAGGTTAAAAACTTTGCCACCAATTTGCCACATGTTGCATATATTGGTAACTTATAATATAAGTTAACCATGTAGCACAAATATATAATATTTCTCTTGCAAGTTAGAGACGTAGCATGTGAATTGGACATGTGTCAAAGGTCTTATAAAGTGTCATCATATAGTTCCTATATATATATATATATATATATATATATAAAGAGAGAGAGAGAGAGAGAGAGAGAGAGAGAAGCCTTCTTCACTCTTGCTTCTAGTCTAGTTTCAAAAGTCTTTAAATTTCTAGTCTTTAAATTTCTAGTCTTTGGCAATAGCCATTCTAATTTCTTCTTGAATATACATATTTTTTTGTTTCTATATTGTCATCTCTCTTTGATGTATATTTCACTTGTTTATGTATCTTCTTTGAATTCTTGTCCTTCATAGAGAGATGATATTAATGAGACAAAGTTGAAATACTTAAGCTTGAATTAGTTTAATATATATCATAATCAATAGCCAAGGCATTTTTAGTTTGAGTTGAGAATCTTGTCTATATGAGAGATTCATATCTTTTGTGTACACCATGATCTCTATTATTTGCAATTTACCAAGAGTTCTAAAAATTAATATATGATTATTTGCTATCTATAAAGAATTTAAAAAATTAACATATCTTTACATGATGTACTTGTAGTTCAATACTCAATGGATGTAGTTGGATATGCAATAAATAGAGGTACAATCTATTAATAGACAGATCCTTTTGAACGTAAACTCAAAAAATACCTTTATTCAAACATGTAAATTTAGAAGTAATTCTATCAAAATGACTTAAAGCTACTTTTATTCTTATATGTGACTAATAGACCAATGAACTTGGTTACACATTCTCAAAAACCTGACAGAAAGTATCTATATAAGTTTAACAGCTTTATTGACTAATTTCTACTCGAGCACCACAGAAACAATTTAAGTTCAAAGAAGCTTGAAGACATCACAGGTGCACATCTTTCACAGAATGGGATACTGATTTAACAATTGTTTTTCCCACACATAGACTCATGGTTTTTAGATCTACAATGCTAAGATGGCTAATCATAAACATCCTTTGAGTACATTGAATTTTAGAATTAATGATTGTGTAATACAGGAGTTTCGAGTAACAAACTGTACAATTTTTCTAGTATTCTAACACATTTTGTGGTTTATATACACCTTATCCAAAGACTTTTTTATCCTAACTCAGGCATAAACTAGTAAATGATCTGTGAACGATGTGTTATTTGGTTCTGGGTTCAAGTATCCTCACTCAGACTAATTCCTTCATTGCCTTCGGCTACACTGGGACTTCATCACAGTTTGAATACTACATAAGAAGCATAGCTGTATGTACGTTTCCAGTGATCCTGCTTAAGACTACGTGAACAATTTCACAGCTACTGGGTGTCTCTGCTACTTGACGTAGTTGTAAGATGAATGCACCAATCTGTAAACTAGATTGACTAGATCTCCGAAATAAATAGATTTCACATTAGAAAGCCTCGATGTACTTTCTTCAGTGTTAAAAGCATTCAAACAGGGGACTCTGAGTAACTCGCATTTTTCATTTGCAAACCTTGCAGGAATACAGGTTTCAAATCTTTCGGAAACCAATAACTGAGCTTATCAAAAAAGAAAGTGAGGGGAAGAAAAGACGTCACTAAGCCGGAAATGGAACGAAGCCTTTAGATTAAGATGATTACAAAATTGAACAGAAAATTTATATGATACCGATCTTGTTGGCCACATCAAGCGCATCATAATCTGCTGTCAGTCTCACGTAAGCCTTCTTGGCTCCATCAGGCCTGAGAAAATAGATAAATTTGACCACATTAGAAATTTCACATCCTAGAGAGGAATGGGAACAGGTGATATCAAATCAATACGAAATCCCAAAAAAAATTACGAAATGAACATCCATGTTGATCATGTTGGTACTAGACCTAAAACCTAATTTCTGACATACACTGCTAGATCATGTAGTCATATTTATGCATTTTAGGAGAAATGCTAACTTCTACATCGAGAAACTATGCTTAAGACATATTGCTACTCATTTACTACTATCAAATCTGAAATAAAACACCTAATATAGCATGATCGGCACAATCATTTTAGGATCAAGATTGCTCTTTTAAGTTCGACTCCCGTAATTGAAGGAAAGTTACCTTTCTCAAAAAACAAAAACAAAGACAAAGAAAACAAAAAACAAAAAGGACGAACAAATTATGACCTAAACATACAATGCTAATGGCACGCTGAAATCACAACAGTAAGAATAAAAAACAAGGGATTTAGACTTGATATTACCGAAATGTGCAGAGAGTTGTATAAAGAACATGCAGCAAGTGATTCCACAAAGGAAGAACCTCAATCGTCTCACAGAGAAGAAAAATCAGCTCAAACAGAGAGCCGCATTGTAGAGATAAAAACAACAAGAATGCTCATGATTGTAATACTTCCAGTGTAAACAAAACAACATAGCTTCACAATGGGCCTCAAAGTCACAAATCGTCACAAGCCAAGAAAATCTGGAGCTACACAACACGACGCAATTGCAAAAACCCAGTTTCCCAAACCCTAGAGTGTTGCCCCGAGAAATAAAGCATGGGAAAACATAATCACCTGATCAAAGTATTGACCTTCTTGGTCTGAATGTCGTACATCTTCTTGACGGCCTCTTTGATCTTCTTCTTGTCGGCGCGCACATCCACGATGAAAACCAAAGTGTTGTTGTCCTCAATCTTCTTCATCGCGGACTCCGTGGTGAGTGGGTACTTGAGCACCTCGTAGTGGTCGAGCTTGTTACGGTTGGGTGCGCTAAGGCGAGGGTACTTGGGCGCTCTGGCGCGCTTGAGGGTCTTGGGACGATGGAACGTAACAGAGGTGCGCACCTTCCTCCATAGCTTCTTCACCGGCTTGGTGGTAGTCTTGAGCGCTTTCGCAGCCTTCGATGCCTTCGTCGCCTGCGGGTTGGCAACCTTCAAAGGAGGAGCCATAGCTGGAGTCGGAGACAACAATGAGGGGAGCTCGATGGAGCAGCCTCGGAGCAAAATCAAATGCCCTCGAAGCAGAGTTAGGGGTTTACAAAACCCATGAACGGGGCATTACTCTTCTATTCATTCATGCAGTTCATCCCTACTAACGACGTCATTCATCCGTCACTTCCTCAAACCTGCTTTGGTGCCTTCAATATTTGCTAATATAAGGAAATAAATAAAGCTGGAAATCAATCTTCGATGAAATTAACTCTATTTAGCGTCGAGTGTTTCATGTAATTCCGCTCTTACAACATCATTTATAGGCATTAACTTCACAGCTTGTGTGCAACTTGATAGAAGGTCTGTTTAAGAAAATAGGATAAAGCACTTTACATAATTTTAAATGAGAAAATACTATTGAGGTGAATTGAATAATAATGATGAACTATTAGCATGAAAAATGAGGGAATGAGTTTGAACATGGATGAATAATAGAAAGTAAAAGAGAAAAATGAAGTCGTAAGTTTTAGCCAGAAACTTGATTTAACATTTAAAAATCATGCACAGTTTATTTTCTAAAAAGTATGTTGATGTTTGGGTTTGTGCATATATATATATATATATATATATATGCACGTAAATCTTTTCTCATTTCTGATAAATGAGACCCAATGTGAAATCAGAATTTTAATAGCAACACATAAATATCCTATTCTATTTAAATTGGTCTCTTAAAAAATAATTGAACAAAAAATGACTTTTTAAAAAGTTACAAATTGAAACAATTCTTCAAAAAATTGGAAGAATATTTTTGCATTTTATACAAAATATTTGACTTCCAATTAAAAGTACAAACGTTGTTGTTAATACAAGAGTGATATGAAGTAGAATTAGATGAATTTTCTGTAAATTGTATTGCTACATTCAAAATTTTACTGTGACAAAACAAACCACCATGCATCGAAATGTTGAAGCAATGCCATTTTTTTTTTTTTAAACCAACCCTAAAAATTATGTTGTACAAGACATTAATGAATGAATGAATAATAAGTTTAAGATAATAGTTTTAATAGACCCTATTTATAAGTTCAGTTATAATTTAAGTAATTAGTTTATTACCTATCTCTTACAACATTGCTATCAAATTATTAAGAAAAACTAGTCCAAATTACAAAAGAAAAAGAAAAAAGAAAAAAGAAAAAGAGACAATAAGCTTCATGCTCTCTTATTTTCTTAATAATAACCGTTTCTTTTAATAATTCATAGTTATTCCCAATATCTCCAACACATGGTAATTTTATGTTTTATAGATTTGTTATGATACAGATTATGTTTTATTGTCTCCTTTATTGAGATGCTACAAGTGTCACTTACAATTGAGCAATCTCACTTGTCATTCTATATATATTCAAGCCTTAAAAGGGATTTTCCCAACAAATTAATATCTTAAGAATGAAAACTTAAACTAAAAAAATCATAACAATGTACACCATTTATTTAAATAAAGGCATTTAACCTTATGAATTCTTTCTGATTATTTATATGATACAATAATAAGTCATTCAATTAATAATAGGTGTTATTTGGTATTCTTAAATGTGTTTATCTATGAAAATCAAAAAGCAGATTATTATTAATATTACTGTCATTAATACTTCTTGCAGGGTTACAAGGCAATGATAACATTTGATAAAAAATACTACACTTAGTGCTAATATAGATATATATATATATAGACATAGAAGTGCATGGCTCACGAAATTTTATTAAAACATGCTAGAAATTGTGTATATTTATACACATGCATTTATATACACAGATGAATAGTTTTATTTTTTTATCCACCGTTTTCTGAATAGTTTTCGAGAATCTGTGTGCAGTATGTTTGTGTTTATATAACACCAATAATAATAATAATCTCTATTCTACTACTAACTCACAATCAAATATTAATAATTGTATAGTACTTTCATATTCTCCAATCAAATATATTTACACCAATGTGTCAATCTACTCTTTTTTTTGAAATTTAGGAATTTAAGCAAATCGTTCTCAAAAACCAAATATTATTAATGCTTACAACTCGATTCAACATCCTACCTTAGAGGTACTTTTCATTCTTCAGAATAGCATGTTTCTAGTCAGAGAAAAGGAAATATCGGCACAGTTATAATTGATTGCTTTAATGACTCGCACGCCGACATTGGCACTGGTACAATAATAATCTCATAGCAAACGATGTTCGGCTTGTTATCATTGCTTTCCAAAATCCATTGTACAGCTGCCTCAGTATGGACCGATGAGGGGAAATATCTAAATTCATGCATTGCAAAAGCTTATCCTACAGTAACTCGAGCAGGTTTTGGTTCATGACACGATACTTCGGGAGGAGGAATCGAGAACTAGCAAGCTCGACCTGGAATTGCAAGACGCACTCAACCTTTACGTGCATAGCAACTATGAATGGAAGGTTTCTGAGACGAATTACGGCCATGTCGACACTGAAATTGCACTAGTGTCTTACCGAAATTAAGAACCCCTACTAGTGACAACACAGATCGAGGAATTTGGGAAGAAAGCGAGAACGTGTTTGTTTAAATTTCATGTTTATTCACTGTAACTGTAATGTAACTAGCATACAAAGTGGATACATCGCTGATACATGAATATCGATTTCGACAAGTCGAGGCTTGAAGAATCTAGTTAGGCCGAGCAACCAGGAACCCGCAGATTTGCACCTGCTTCACGTTGTCAAAACCCAACACGCGGACGAAGCAGCCGGGGAAGGTCTTCTTGCACTCCTCAATCTCCCTCAAGACTTGAGCGGAGTCTTGGCATCCGAACATGGGCAGCTTCCACATGGTCCAGTAACGACCATCGTAGTAGCCTGGGCTGGAGTTGTTGGTACGAGATACTCCGTTGGCGTTCTGCTCTTACACCACACCACTCGTCAGGAGATGGTAGCTTAAATCAGAACTTCTAGCAAATGCTAAGAGGGTTGCGTTTTTATTTTCTTCAAATTGCAAACTGTAGAAAAAAAACGCACCCGACAGAGAGACATTGCTCACACATCTTCACCTCAGTGATAACTCAAAAATCTAAACAACGAGTCCTTACAGAGGGCTTTTAACCTAGGTTTCGACAAAGAAATTATGCCGAGATTCAAGTAAATCGCGCGGAGTTCAAGCAAAAGGCTTACCACGTCGAACTCGAGGCAGGGGATAAGCTTCTGCTGGATCATGTACTCCACCTGCTTGGCGATGGCATCGTCAGAAAGTGGGGGCAAGTATGAGAAGGTCTCGAACTTGGTCATGCCAATGGGGTTCCACACCTGCATGCACTGCACACGGCTGCGGTTCTGGACTGAGCTCAATGTCTGGGCCTTGGAGGTGAAGAGAGTGGCGCTCTTGAGACCGGAGAAAGCCTTCACGGAGGTGGAGTCAGCAGAGCCAACCGAGGCGGAGGCTGCAGCAAAGGCAGCAGGGGCCACAATGGTGGAGGCAGCAACTACGGACGCCATTGCAAGAGACTGTTTCCTTGAATGCAACTGGCTAATTGATGCGCGGAGGTGCGAACTGAGGTGAATTGTGCGGAGAAGTCACTTCTAAAATCGAAGGAGGGACTCAGAACCCACACCCCGGCACGCTGGATCGACCGTCTCAGGAAGATAAGGACCCGAATTTTTTTTAATAAATTTTTTAAGCTAGGGAAAATTCGCATCACATCATCCTGGGCATGGCCATCTGGGTTTCTCAGCCATCGATTCTGTTATCTAAGAAATAGATTCTATCTCTACATGGTAAGTCTATTCTTCACTTTGTCTGTTTTCACTCGTTATCACACAACTGGACTTTCTACCCACTGGAATTGCTCCCCCCAATGCTTCCCACGTGTCTTATTAAGCAACAAAGCTAACTCTGGAAAAAATATATGGGGCCTACCAGACGGCAAATCACTATTGGTACTGTGTCCGAATTTAACCTTAACCACAGCAATGTTTCACTGATCCGCCAGTTTAATTTGAGCTAGGTAACCTTCAATTAATTGAGTGACGTTGCCCTTTTTCAAGAAGAAGCTCGGGACAAAATTACTATGGCTATCAAAGTTATGGCAACAGGGAGTTCTTCATGCTGGTCAAGTTTTCTCATGGACTCCAGAGTCCACAACAAGTTTAGATCTCACACGTCGATTTTGGCAGTATGGCGCGAACAAGAGGCACTTATTACTAGTTCTGTTCGGAAATTGGATGTTGATTTTCTATTTTACTTATATTTTTCCGAAAGAGAGATTGCACTCAGTCCAAGCGTTTAGAGCTCATATCTTTATGTTCTTCCTAGAACAATTTTTTTACTTCCCTTCCAGAAACATTTTCGATTCTCTTCTTTGTCTCATCCGTTAGGAAATAAAATACACTGTAACAATTTCGTGTTTTAAGTCCTGCAACGCTTACCTTGATTATCTTCCAGATGCACCATCCAGATGCTTTAAGCAGAGGCAATTAGGTTTTGCATTAACTGTGGCGATTGTCTCACACGCATCTGTGTTAAGCGAGTTAAAACCTCTCAACAATCATTAAGTGTTGTTGAGCATTGGCAAACCTGGTGTACAATGGAGAGTGGCGATACTTGGTTCGTTAAATACAGTGTACACAATACCAAGAAACTTGAAGCTTTATGTTGAGGTTCGACATATTCCTCGTACACTAGTTTCTCTGCTGCATCGCATACAAGTACGCCTTCTAAATTTGGGTCTTTGCATTAGCTGTAAATGTGTCTTCCTCATTTCCTTTCACAATTCAAACACTACTTTTATTTTCTTAATGAGTTGGGTTTGGTACTGCTTTCGTTACGTAGAATACCCTCATTCAGTTTCGCAATTGCGATGGACGAATTGCTACCGAAGGAGCAAAGCAGAAATTTACTAAAAGAAGTCAAATTTTAGAAAGCTCTAACACTGCAGAACAAATAGCCCACAATCTATATCATGTCAACAACGTTCGCAAGCAACACGAAGAAAAATACACTGTTACACACGAAATACATTCCTCAGGTTGGCCATTCAGAGCAAACCCAGTTACAAATATTATAAACAGGACAGGCCATATAAGATTATGAGTGGACTATCAATAAATAGAAGAGAATGTGCCCATGGTATTCACTCATTCGCAACTCAGCGTGGATTATAGTGCAATGAACTAGCACGGAACACAAGATAAGGGACAAATGCTTCTCATACAGCTAGAAGATTACTTCTTCTCCTCCTTCTCAGCCTGCTCGGCCTTCTTCTTCCGGACACCAACCAACCTCTCGTTCATCCTTTCCTGTCGCAGCTTGTAGTATCCCATTTGTGCCTTCATCTCATCAGTGATGGACACAATCTCAGCCGACGGCCTTGACTTCACAATCGGCAAAACATCACCAGTGACCTGAGTCACGCTAGACAACTCTTCGGCAGATGCATCTCCGGCCTGCGAAAGTACACAAAACAAGAATGTACATGAAGACTATGTCCAAATTACAAAACAAAAGAAAATAAGAAGAAAAACCGCAATACAAAACATTAAAGAGATTATTTGATCAAACGTCTATTCCCTCTGATCAAACCATTCAATAAATCACCTATGCAGCCCTACATTCACAGAGGTAACTGGTGTCGAAATTCTAAATTTTAAACACGAAGATTGCATGCTAACAGGTTGCATCGCTTTCCCTTCGACTGAGGATTATTACAGTAATACGCGTCCGACATTCCAACTGAACTAAATTACATATTTCTCTTGTAAAAAGAAATACCTTAGTCTTCTTCGAGCGCCTTGGGAAAACCACCAGCTTAGCCCTGTACATGTTCAGCCGGTTCACATTCTCCTGAAGGCTCTCCAAGCATCGGTTCTTGCGTCTGTGATCAACAGCAATACCAATTGTAGGGGCAAGTTTCTTGGGGATTCCAGCAGCCTGAGACCAACAAAGAAGTATTAGTCCATGCACCGGAGTGGAACCAGACATTCGTTCAAGCCCTTTATCTGTAACTAATGGCTTTCCGCCATGTAAGTGCAAATCACAACTAATCCATTGCGCAACCAAACAGAAGTGGTGTCAATGATAAAATCCTATACTGAGGTCAAAGGAATTCATACCTTCAACTCCTCCAAAGTAAAACCGCGTCCAGCACGAATCTTGGCGTTATACCTCAAGGTTTGAGAGTGCACCACGGGACGTAAAGGTCCAGCAGTTGGTCGGGGAAAGACGGCAACGGCTTTCCTCTGGCGGGCTGCACATACAGATCGTTTCATCTGAATTAAAAGCTTAAACAAAAGGAATCGTTCGATGATAAATCGTCTTCTCTGAACCTCGCGGAAGTGTTACCCATTGCTAAGCTCATCAACATTACGAGTACCAAAGAGATCATGAAGGATGCAGATGAGCCCACACTTGAAACTTCCTCAACCAAGTTAAGCTCGGCAAAGCGAATTAAACATCACCCCACACTGTATCGAATGAACGTCTAACACGTTGTATCGAGCAACTCCATGATCAATCTCGCAAATGCAACAGTATTCTCCAACAAACCTTCACGAGACTAGGAATCTAGTAGAGTTCGAAACTTGGTTCGAGTTATAAGAAACACATGGACAAGAACTGTGTTCCAAAAAACGCCCGTACCACCGTCATAAAAACAAAACTTCACAGAAAAGCACGACAATACCCGTTCTTCTTCTCTTCTTGCGTGCGGGCTGGTTGAACCAGGTCCTCACATAGTTCTGCCAGTCCTTCTTGAAGTGACCGTTGGGGATGACATTGTTATGCTTCACCATGATTCTGGTCCTACGTTTTTCACGACAAGCAGTTTAGTGGGCATGAAAAACTAAACAAACCTAAGTCGCCTTCAGCTCCGAAGCTGAGCTCCAGCTGAATTCTCCTGAAAGAAATGAGTCTTACAGCACGATCCCCAGCCACAACCTTACGCAGCTGTGCAATGCAAAGGAAAGCAAGCCAGCATACCTCCGAGAAGCACGAGGTCGAGGGGCACGAAGCTGGCAATAGAGGCCGTGAAAGAGAGATTGACGCAACAGACCATGGTCTTAGAGCTCCAAACCCTAACATGGACGGCTTCGATTGAGTCCGATCCAACGGTAGGCATCTCATGTTCTCTCGTCCCTCTTTTTTGGTCGCGGGTTTGCTTGAATAGTAAGGAGGATGTTCACAAGTTGGGCACGTCTCGTTCTAACGCTCTCTTACCTTTGAAATAGTGCCAATGGATGATCAGTAATTATACTAAGAATTTATTCTTATTTAATATGTTTTCACAGAACTTGTCATCCTTGCTCTTCAACCTCAGTGTATCAATATCTTCATCACCTTGTTAATCAAGTTTGCAGATGTGACCTTAAATTGTAACCATCTACAGTGTTTATTTCTGATTATCTAATGAAAATAAAAATAAATAATAATAATTTATATGTTGAATTTTTATTTGAGCATTAATTTCAGGTGGATTTTGATTTTTCAAGAATAAAATTTTAAAATTATACATTGTATCACCATACATACAGTGATAATAATTAATAATACAATCATTTATAATTATGAAATAAACATTGTCTTATTTTAGTTGAATTAGCACAAGTACATTGTATGTAACTATTCACTTAGGTCTTGTTTATCATATGATATGTGTGGGTTTAAACTTATATATATATATATATATATATATATATATAATGTTGTGATTTTTACTTCATTCTGTTTTACATCTTAAAATCCATCATCAAAAATTCTTAATATTGATGATGAAATTTGATATTTCTTTAATCTTTACAACCAACAAATTTGAAGCAAAATTTATGCAATGCAGTTGTTGGAGCTTTAAGTAGGTATAGAATTTCAGTTAGACATTTTCAAAAAATAACTCAGATTATAAATTGAGGTTGTTATAAAGTGTTGCAAAAATTAGAAGCCATCTGATAAAGTTTAATAATAAAGATTATAATTTTTAACATTTCAAAAATAAATAAATATATTAAATAAAAGAACAAGTTAAAAAATTTAAAACATTTGATATAAAAAAATATTTATATATATATATATATATATGTATTTTACTATTTTTAATAGAATATCACATTGAAATTGATAAATATATCTTTAAAAACTTATTTATTATTATAATTACATTATACTAAGCACTATCAACTAAATATGAATAAAATGTAAAAAAAAAATCACTAGTACATTTTATATTTTTAGATTTTTACAACACATCTGTTTAAATTTGTTTTAATATATTTAAAAAATTAATAATGTTACATCATCAATTGATATTGCTTCACTCCATATGAATTTATTAATATGCCTCTTTTTTTGTGCATTTTATTTATTTCTTTGCTTTAAGAAATAATTTGACTAATATTCTTTACTTAAATGCCAATTGCAACTTAACTATTATTTTAGACTCCTTCCATTTATGAGTTGCACATCTTCAAACTACTAGGACAAATACAAATATTATGCCTAACTTGACCACATCTCCTACATTTTATATGTTTAACTTTACTACCCTCTACAATCTCAAACAATAAAGAATCTTGTAGCATAGATGATGTTGATACACAATTCAAACCTCTAGTAGGATTTTTTCTTGGTTGCTAAGGAATGAAGTTATTTGGAGCATAAAAGTATTTTGATACCAATTAGATCAATATTTCTTATGTTGTGTTTTGTTGATCTGGACCCAAACAAGAATAGATGTCAGTAAGCAATGCATGAATTAAAGTGATTGCATGCACATTATTTGTCAAATAAAGATTAAAAATTAAAAGAAGAAGCAAAGACTCTAGTTGCCATTGAGATGTTATTGCTACTTTTATGCTCCATCTTTTATTCTCATATTCTTTCCAATAATAGAAATAAATAGAAGAACTTAAAGTTTAAGAAGGTAAGTAAGAAGGTTGTTATTTTTGTATTAAAGTCCATAGTTGAGAGAGGCATTGATGAAATGAGAGAATGAGAATGAACTAAAAAAATAAAATAATGACCTAAAAAAAGAAGTAAAAATAAGCTAAAAAATAGGAAAGAAAACAAGATGGAGAATAGTAAAAAGAATAAGCAAAGACAAAAAGTAAGATTAAATAAAAAAATAAGATGAAGATAAAACAAATAAGAAAGAATTAGACATAATTTAATAAGAAGTGGCAGATATGTGGAATTATAATGCAACATAGTTCTTTCTTTTAGTTGCTAATAAAATTTATTTAAAGATTTTATTAGTGACATCTAATAATTTATACTTTTTATAATTATATTTTTATTAAGAAGGAATCAATAAGCAATATAAAAGTTTGGTTTAAATGTATTAAAGGGAGACAACATAACAAAATTAAAATTGATATGTAACATTAATATATTTGCATAACCAATTGCTTTCTTAAAGCTATTGCATAATTTAATATTAGGAATGTAGTGATCTATGCCAAAGTGTATTGTTAAACATAGAGCCACCATAAGTATGTCATTTGAGTCTTCAATCTTAGAAGGTACTATAAAAAGAATCTTAGAAGGAAGTCTCGAAGGTCTTTGACTTTTTATTTAAGTCCTATTATATTTAAGTACTTTAAAATCCTAAAAAGACTCATATTTTTTAAATTGAGTCTTTGGAAGAAGAATTTAGGTGCTTAACTTCTTTTATTGTAGATTATCACACTTTCATAGTGTTTATATGTAACTTGACTTATTGTATGTATTGTAGATTTTTTGTACTTTATTGGAATTTTTTCCTCTTATTTATTACTTGAAAAAGATTCTATAATGTGTCTAATACAAGCATAGTAGATTTATGCACTTAGTTTAGTCAAAAACTTGAATCTTGGTGTATTTTGTGGAAGTTAATGAATATTGGAATTACAAGGGTTTTGAGTTCAATGGCACCATAGTTTTCATTTGCTTACTAAAAGATGTAGGAAATATGTTTAAATGTCCTATATAGGAGACTTATCATCTTTCATCTAAAGTTGATTAATTGTTTCTAAATTATATAGATCTCATTTACAATTTTTTTTTTCATCTAATTGATATAGCTCATCTTCATATAGAGAAGTCTACATGGAGTATACATGGACTTATAGAAGTGAATGTGTGCATAAAAAATATTTTGTAATTTTTTATATAAGGTGGTCATAAGAGTGTTTAAGAAACCTATTATTAAACTTCAAAGGTACAAGAGAGTCATCTATAATTGTGGTAATTATAGCATTCAAAAAGAGAGGCTAGAATATGATTGAGTTTGGCTCTTAGGATAAAAAGATTGTATGTAGAAAAAAGCATTTAGTAGTCAACATTCATTTTTAAGCATACAAACATTGTTAAAAAGAGTTGGTGGAATATTATTAATGCTCTTAGATTCAACTTGATTATTCTTTCCAAATGTTGAATTAATTTCACTATATATATGTGATAAGGTGAAGAAGTAGCTTTAGATCAATCCTAGTAGTATTTGTTGGCGGATTGGATTCAATGGTAGATTACCTTTTTGATGAAGATAGTTCAATTGGACTTGCTTATTTCTATTTTTGTCAAAAACTTAAAAGAAATTACTTCTATTCAAAGGCTGAAATATAGTTGTAGGTATTGTAAAGATAATAACAACAACAAAAAGCAAGCAAATCAATAATATTAAATGATTAAGAGTTAAGAAGGAGGAGGCATAGCTAGAGCATTATTTTTTGGGATGTTATGTTGGGTAGGATTTTTTTTATTGTATAAGCATTTAGATAAGTATTAGGTTCATATTCCAAGAATTAATATTTAGAACATATCATTATAAAAGAGCATTGCAAAAGATCATGGAGAAGATCATGAAGAGAAGGATACATTAGATATGCTTAAGAATGCAAGTATAGCAATTGAAATGAATTTGCAATTGAGTTGGTAATGTTGGTGATATTTGTGTTATTTGGAATATAAGTGAATAGGAGTGGTTGGAAGCCGGCATAGATAGAAAGAAGGTTGTAGAAAATTTAAAAACAATGACGTCACTTTTTTGTGCCAATATCAATTTTGGTAACAATTTCAACAAGAAAAGTAGATTACTAGGTCTCAAGTCCAAATTGACATTCCTAATTTAGGTCCAAGTTCCAAATCTAAATTCAAAGATTAAAATCTAGATTTAGATTCTAATAACCAAATTCAAATCTAGATTTCTTAATCCGAATCAATCATTAAATATCATTAGGATAGAATAATCAATAATTATAAGTAGTTAAAGCGATTGGCACAATAGGTCATGAATATAATATGATTAGTAATCAAAGGTCAACTTAAAGATAATGATTAGTGATCACAAGTACAAAAGTTAATCAATGACTACTTATCAAGACAAGACATTGATTGCTCATCTCAGCTTATGTTTATGATATAAATAATCTTCTACTTGATTTTTAATTGATTATATATATATATATATATATATTGTCTTTTTTTAGCTATTCTTTACACTACTTTTTCTATCAATTTATTTTGTATAAAAAAATATTTATTTATATAATTTGTAGTATTTCATTTTAATTTTAATTTTATGAGACAAGTAATGGCAACCATAGGACCTATTATAAAACCGATTGTTACATAAAGTTATAATTTTGTATCATTTATATTGTATATTAATATCTAAGTTTTAGTTAAAACCACATTAAAATACAAATTTTGGAATACATGGCATGGAATTGTAAAGTGCATGGCATAGAGCTTTAAAATGCATAGCATAGAACTATAGAATACTTTGAGTGGAGAGTGAAGGTAAATTCTACAAAGATGCAAAATTTTGATGAGTCTTTCAAACCACTCACTTGTAGATATGTAATGCATAGCAAGGCTTTACTTTGGCCATATGAGGTTTATTAAAGTAAGGTGGCTTTAGTTAAATTATCAATTGGTGGAAGAAATCATTGGAATTTGGCAACATATTGGAAGCCATAGAATATTGGCATATATATTAGAAATCAAAGAATTTTTATAAAAAATTAAAAATCAATAGAATTTTAGTTAATGAACCATGGTGGTTTATTAAGAGGGTCTTGGAGGTCTCTGACTTTCTATTCAATTCTTATTATATTTAAGTATCCCAAAATCCTAAAAATACTCATTTTTTTCAAATTAAACTTCAAAATTAGGAATTCGACTATTTAGCTTTTATTATTGTAGTTTAAAATATTTTTATAGTATTTATATATGACTTGACTTATTATATTTATTGTGGAGTTTTTATATTTCATTGGAATTTTTTCCACTTATTTATCATTTAATTGGTTGTGGCTTTGCTAAAAACATATGTATATTTAAAATTACTTATATATATATATATATATATATATATATTGATGATATATATGTGTGATTATTTTTCATACTTTTTAATTATAATATGTGTTGAGATATAACTCAAATCAATCTTGAATTGGTGCTATGTGGTGTGTTAGTCAATATTACTACCTGTAAATTAGAGATACATATTTATTATTATTATAAATATAATTGTGCAAATATAGTTTATATAATTTTAAACCACACAATATAATATGCATACAATGTATTGGTGTATGACAATAATAAAACATCAAAGAAGTGGCTATTTTCAATAAAATTGATATATTCAATCATATGTAGACAACAAATATATTTGCATATGCTATAATATATCACCTCAATCTATGTATGCATATAAACTTTTAAAGTCTTTTAAGCCAACTATGATGTTGACTTCTATTAAGACCAATTATAATGAATTTAGATGCACATAAGCTGCAAAAACTAGGCAAGCTATGATGTTGACTTCTATTCAGCAAGAAAATGCAAACGTGGTAGTTATTTCAACAAACACATATGATGAATGTGCAACTTTGCAATATTAAAGACTACAAGCCTATATTCCCATTATTTCATTCTTTAATAAAATACAAGTCTCTGACTATTAATTTAATTATACATAATACATCAATTTTTTTTTTTCATGCAATTCTTCTTTACACATCTATCTACAATTTGCTTTACTTGTAATTATTTTTATATCTTCTTATTAGATTATACCTACAAGATCAATGAATTTTATATACCTTTATTGCATATTATAGATATGACATTAATGAATTCTATATTTTCTTTTTGATTTTATTTTTTGAAAGAAGAAAAAGAAAAAAATTACATTTAGAATCTTGAACAAGCATAAAACTTTTTTTCTAATAGAATCATACTAAAGACTTTTGTAACTGGCTGCAAACTTACATTCATATTTGCATTGCTATCCATTTTTTTCTTATTTGCAAATCTATTTTATATGTGCCACATCAAGAAAAAAAATCTAGTGTATTGTAAATGTAATTTTTTACATGAAAAATGGAAAATCTTCTTTGAAGAATAGAATCAAGTCATATAAAATTATACAATAGAAGCATTTGACAATAGTTGAAAAAGATTCATCACAAAGTACAATATTGGTCACTTGACTGTTGTTACTTAAATTTCCCCAACCTAAGTGTCTTTAAAGGAGTACTTTGATACATCTTTGTCTTTTCAACATCTCAACTTTGGCAACATCAATACTTTTTACATAAAAAAAAATCACTTGATATCGAAACAATGGCTTTAATATTGATGCTTGATTTTTATGATGTTTATTATTAGATCATCATATATTTTGAATACCAAGAAAGGTAATTAATGGCAAAGATTAGAGATGAGAAGACATAATTTTTGTTAGATATTTGTGAAAATTTTTATGATGTAGTCGTAAAGAATATATTATATTTTAAATTGTTGACGATCCATGTTTTATAGTCTATGAAAATAGGATAAATAGAAGTATGTTTTAAATATTTTACTACCTTATTTGGAATGCCTTGCAAGCATGTAAAGTTGATGTATCTTACAAGAGATGGTATATTATATATTGGAAATTTCTATCTTTAATAGCACATTAATTCTTTGTCTCTTCTATTCATTATTGTTTTTTTTTATAAAAAAAAAAGTACTTAAAATTACTTTGATTTCAACATTGCTTATTGATACCTATTCTAATTTAGGTCCATATCAATAAATTGCAATATAAAAAGTATTGTTTAAATTTACATTACAATGATTTCATGTTCTAAATAATTTGATTCTTCAATGACTAAGAAGATGTATTTCAAAAACTTTAAATCATATACTAGCATCATCTATGCATTTAGATCCTTTACTATTTGAAGTTGTCAAGGATATGAATCTTGAGGAAAGAAAATCCTTAATACACTCTTGTATCAGTGAAAGAAATTGAAAAGTCACTCAAAGATGATATAATATTGAACTAAAATAGCTATTGCTAAAAACAAGAAGAATAGAAAGTCTTCAAACAAGACTAAGGACTAAAAACCCATTGATAAGAGTGAAGAAGGCTTCATTCTTGCCTCTATATATGCTATCTAACTAAGAGCTACATGGCAATATTCTATAGGACCTCCAATATGTGTTGGCTTTGCTAACCACATGTCTTAACTTGCAAGGCAAGTTATCTATGTATGCGCCACATAGTTAGCTTGTCTTACAAGCTATTACACGGAGATAACTTGTTTTACAAGCTACCAATATGTGGTTAACTTGTTGGCCAAGTTCTTAACCTACAAACATATCTAAAGTCAAAACCACATCTATGAAGCTTCTAGGAAGCTACTCTAGAAGATTTTATGAAATTAATCTATATTTACCTACTTCTATTTAATCATATAAGTAATTATTGGAATAAATATATATGTCTATAATAAAAGTTGTGGAATGTAATAAGACAAAGAAAATGTATAAGATATGGTCTAGTTGGATATAATATTAGTACTTGTTTAAATAATTTGAAGATGAATCATTCACAAATAGAAGGTTTTCAATATAATAAAGCTGCAATTAATAATAAATTAGAAAATATTAATTAATTTATTTTTTAAAATACAAAAAGAAAATAATATAAGTTGTTATGTTGAAATACATCTATATGATAAAAATATAATTAAAAATAATTTTTAAACTATTATCTAATGATTTTGATTTTATAATAATTCACAACATTTAAACATGGCTTTTATAAGAGTTTTTAAATTAATTTTCTTGTCTTAATAGCTAGTAGATTGAAGATTGGTTAATAGTTTTATCTTCTAGGATGTAGAAATTCTTTTAATCTATTAGGAAGGCCATAAATTGACAAAAATAAGATAGAAGAGATAAATAATTAATACGATTGGTACTAGGATTAAATTGAAGATAGGATCAAGCTAAAAAATCTCCTAAGATAGATTGGATTGATACCTAAGGGTTGATTATTTATGGAACAAGGTCAAAAACATACTTTTAGCTACTAAAATAGCTGCTTAGGATAAAATATGGAGGTATATAGAAGTATTTGGAGATTAGTGACTGAGATTGGAGAGCTAGCTTTAAGCTTGTTTAGAAAGCAGAAGGCTTGTTTTCATAGGATTTGAGATGACTTTGCAATCATTGTTTAAAGTTAGAATTTGTATTAGTGATTTATGTATTACAATTAGGGTTAATACTCTTTGCATAATTAGAAGATATCTAATTTTTGGTACAAAAAAGTATTGGAAATTGGTAGTTTGGGGTGAGATAGGATTTCTATGATATCTGTAGATTTATTAGTTGAAACAAGGTGAAATTTGGCATGGTATTAGAAGACTTGAAAATTAAGCTATATATCAATTTTGACTTAAAGTTAAGAATTAGAAAAGGAGAAATTGCTATTGGAACATGTACATCAACTTTCAAGTTGGTGGCCAAGTGACATTAATTTTTTTTTTTTTTTTTTTTTTTTTTTTTTTTTTATCCTTTTTTACAACTTGTAAGTTGGAATGGATTGATTTTTTTTTAAGCATATTGCAAACTTATAGTGACATTTGTATGCAAATTTTTTGCCTCAAGTAGATGGTCAGATTAGGAGTTACAACTTCGTGAAGCTCATTGATTAGGATTATGGCTTATAAAATAAATCAAAATTGCCTAATTATGAAAGTAATAAGGCAATTGGAATGTGAATATGGTTGAAGTTACTTAAAAGAGTGTTTTTGAGAACTTTGTATTGACTTTAAGTACTTTTGAATTAAAATTCAAATTGCATTCTTCTTACATGGATAAAATCTATTAGGGTTTCTTATATACTTGTAAAATACAACTTTACCTTCTACAACCAAGTACATAGTGCATTTCCAAACAACACATAATACAACAATAAGGAGTATAATAATATTAGTTGGAGATGTAGCATTAATAATTCTCTAAAATTGATTGAATATTAGTAATTATACAAAATTATGTTAACTTTCAAATTTTGTTAATTTGCCACTCAATTGCCCCTAATACATTGGTACCGATAGAGAGAGAGAGAGATGTATTTGCTAATTTAATACATTTGAAAACATGCATCCAAACTCTTGAAAATTTGGCAAAAACAATTGCACATTAAAAAACGCACATAATATGTGATATTACATTACATTTGATAATATCAGCAACTAAGAGTGTGAAGAATTTATTTTAGATTGGAATAGTTTTCTGAAGGACCTACAGGCACTTGGAGGGTCGAACATGTATATGATGACCAACCACAACATATTCAGAGCAGAAATGTTTTACTTCCTGCCTGTAATTCCGACGGTAATTCACTCCATATTTTTGCAGGTTCAACAAGAGATAGACTCGCCAAGTAGCTGCTGCTCAATTTTGGCTCGAACTGGTGCCAAATCACCATATTGAGCATGGAGCTCGTCACTGCCCGCTTTTGCTTGAAGATGGCACTGAAAGGCGTTCTCCCCGCTTGCCTGCTTTAATACAGAAGCCATTGGTACAAACGTGCCTTGTTCTTGGCAAATCCATCCATGCGCGGCTCGGAGGGCTGCCCCCAATGCTGCTGAATCTACATAAAGTCCGGTGAACATTGTAAAGCAGATCAGCTGCGCCAGAATGCTTTTCCAAAGAAATAAAACTGAAAGCGTCACAAGTTTTACAACATTATGTCGGCATTCTGCGGTGCAAAGTGGATAATGACCTTGTGATCAATTTGGGTCATTAAGACTCGAGAAGACGAAGTTTACGTACCTGGGCGTTGTGCAGTGTAAACACTGCATCCAAAAATGGAGGCAATTAATGCAAGCAGATGTTTGTTTGCGGAGCCTCCACCAGTGGCGATAATACGCTCAGGTGGGCACTGCATTCCAATTCTTTCAGCGTGTATTCTCATGGAGAGGATTTGACCTTCCACAATAGCTCGGACCTACAAAGAAAGAAGTACTACAACGACTTAGCAATACAGCCATGTACATAAATATTTATAGTTTGAGGGTAGCAGACAGAAAAATCCATTTTGTATCATTTGTTTGCTAACCTCTGCAGCGGGGTCGAATTTAGGAACCTTCTGAACATTAAGATTGTCGAAGGCGTTTCCATCACCGCGCCCAAGAATAAAATGATGGTAGCCAACTGTAAATACAGCACACATTTTTGGAATCGGTATGCGAGAGTCTGAATCTTGTGGACTAAATTCAGGAGTCTCTACACCAGCTTGTGAAAACGAAGAAAACTGTGAAGGAAAAAAAATAATAATGAGGGTGTGAGCTTCACCTGGTAGTGGAGGCAAAATTTCGGCTTCCTTGTAGTAAAACCCCATTTTACCCTCTGCATCACAACATTCACCGGCCTTATTGACATGATGTGGTTTTCAATGGCCAAGTAAATAAAGAAGAGAGACATCCACTCACCGTTTAGCGGAGGCGTCTCTTCTAGAAGTGAATTGAACTTCTCCCACGATCTATCCGCACACTCATTCCGTATATCTGCACAACTAACGCTTTTCATCATTTGGATAAACATGAAGAGGAGGGCTAGAGTCTCTTTGAAGAAAACAAAGAGCAGACATGAACAACAGAGACGGCTGTCCGGTAAGTTTTCGTTACTGGACAAAGATTGCAGTACAACAGATACATGACTGTAACTACCTAAACTCTGGTTTGACCACTCGAGAAACAGAACATAAATCTTCACCTTCTCTTGTAAGTGATCCGTTTTTGTAGCACAACATAACCATGAAACTCTCGGGATCGACAGGGTTGGGAAATACGTGTCCCTCCAAACTAGGTTGGGGGGTTCTTGTCAAACCAAAGACCTGCAGTCGACCGCAACTTCTGTAAAGGCAAGGACACTTCGCAAAACAAGTTTAATTCATTGATGGATAAGTCATGTGCTACATTGCACAGCAGGACTACTACATATGCTGGATGAGTACACTTACTGTGTCACTAGTACCCATGCTGATTGCAAGGTCACCAGGCCGGTTTAGGGCCAACCCTGCGGTCATGTACAACCAATTATCGTGAGACTCAAGAATTACACTAGCTTGCGCATAGAATATTGCAGAAGTCATTGGTAATCTAGTTCTATATCAACCTGCACAAACATTCTGATAGCTTCAAGAGGTCGAAGTTAAAACTCAACCAAGGGTGCGATGAGGTTTTCACCAACCTGCCAAGCTGCAGGGATTGTCTCCAGACCAATTTACAACCAGACATTTTGGGTTGAAGTGAAATCTGCAGGTCGAAGAACATCAGAATGATTACCATCTTTGCTTCAAAAATTCAGCCGATAAGAACTGGCAGATAAATAACCAGCTGCAGTAGATGGTGAGATCATGAGATAGGAGGGTTAATCAGACCATAACGTTTCAGCATAGAAAATTCAAAATTCAACAAGGTATCCAGAAACTTTTACCGTTGAACAAAGTATGAATGCAGTTTTCCTGCAATTGCATGAGAAGGAGCCAAGGGTCCTAGCTTCTTCTCCAACCCTGGTGCTGTTGCCTGTCACATCACGTGGAATAATTCAACATTCTAGTGTGGCTGATCAAGCATTCTAATCTTGTTAAGATTTAAAGATGCGCGATAATAACACACGGTCAGGTTTATAATATACACAAAAAAGGTATATAAGGAGCGGAGGACTTACATCCAATGCATCTGGGGACCAAGTACGGCTGTGAAGGTCCATAAGGTTCATACCAGCACCGTCGCTATGATCAATGGATGCGTAGTTACCGACCAGTAGAGATGCCATAAAGGAACTCACAAGAGACACTCTCTCCGTTGCATGATATGTTTCTTTCTGTGTCTCATACACCTTGCGAACTTGCGGCCCAGTAAATCTTTCAAAAGCTCGAGAGCCTACACACCATTACGCAACAGCAGCTCGACAATTCTCCTATAATATGAACACAACCTCATATACATATATTCCACCGAAAAGACCTTCTCATCTTAACCCCCAGGTAAATAGTGAACTGAACTACCTTGATTCTTTGCCTTCCATGAAACCCCACATTGAACAGGTTTACAAGGATATGTATACCTGTCAAAGCAGTGAGCTTGGCAGCACCGCCGACAGCCTTCTCGATCGCAGAGCACTGTGCCGATGTGCTACTATCCATCCACACAGGAGAATCCTTAATCGAAAACGCCTCTTGGAGTTGCGTTACGAGATCCTTCGAAGGGTCCAGGTTCTTAAGGTGTAACTGTTGTGCTCCTTTAGTCCAGTACACACTACCGTGCTGTTGGCCACTGCCAGATATGGCATTCACTTTGTTGAAGGGAAAATTAGCCCTCACCATTTTAGTGAGCACGAGGTCGAGGGCCTCCACCCACATAAGTACGGGGCCTGTGATACGCCCTTTAACTGCAATGATCATAGAAGTATTGCAAATCGTTACAGAATCTAGGAAACCCTAGATCAAGATATATATGAATACCTTGGCGCCTACGTCCATATAATTTTATTTTTCGTTGTTGTTTCATAGCCCACAGATGTGGAGTCTCACCTTTGGGATCTCTATGGACACCATCTTTAGTGCCGTAGTGCGGAAGCTCTGAGTCAAAGTGAACTGATGCAGAAGCAATCAAACGTAACTCTGCGTCAATAGCTGTGATCTTGAGTGATCTGCAAACATATAGATGAAGAAGTACCAAAAATTTATTACATGGCTTCCTCTTCTCAATTCCGCTGGCTGAATATTGAAACATAAGCAACGCCAATGAAGACTAGCGCACCTGATTGGATATGTTTCTAACTGATTCTCTGTGGTTTACTTTCTCGGCCGGAAAACGTCATCAATATGCTCGACTGTTATGAAGTTAGAGGAGTTTAGCTTCACCAAGAGTACACTTGACAATTAAGGTAGAGTTTTAGTTCCCTGAAACAGCATCCTCATCTCAAGGCAAAGCTAATAGCCAGGACCTAGACGGGTGGCAATAATGAGTAGAGAACTGACTGGGTGGAGCTGTCGAGGCCTAGAAACAAAGCATCTGATGGGAGAGACCCCATTTTGGCCAACAGGCTGATTGCGCTGTAATCGCCCGATTCAAAGCACAAAAAAATCCTAGAGAGGAATTTTGTAGTGATCTACGAATTGCTGTCGACTTTGCACTATCCCGCTCCTCGACCTACTTTCAATTGGAGGCCCTGGAAGCTGTATCCTCTTTGTCTGGTAGAGTAATTCTGCACCACATCCGCAAATTTCGATATCAGAAATTAAAATGTTAATTAGTGTCGAAAAGAGCAGCAATCGCCAAATTCACCATCAATTCATCAAGCGGTAAACTGACCTCTCAAGGAGAATTGACCTCGGAGCCTCTAACAGTGCATACATTGTCTAGCAAACTAATCATACATACCACATGGTAACAAAAGTCTAAGGACGACTTGAGACGACAGACACAAATCGCAGCAGTGCCCACAAACCCAAGAGAAACAAGACAAACTCACAACTAATCGGAACCGTGTGGAGGTGCCGATTGATGAAATTACTCAAAACATCCAAATACAATGACCCAGAAAGCAATGTTGCCATATGACAATGCGGGCAACGGCATTGAATATCTATTGAATACAGCCAACACTTCCCAAACTTCGTAACACTAAAGACAAAGCCCTGGTTCCAAGCTCAAATCCAATTGAGTTAGAGGAAATCCAACCCAAAAAAGAAAACTCGCGCAAAATTACAACACATAAATCTCAGTGTTCAGGGATCCAGAACACGCACTTAACGAAAGCCCTGAGAAGAGCGGTCGAGAAATGTGAGCTCAATCGCTCAGGAACTGCATGCTGTGAACGAGACAGCCTGCAGGAATCTCTCCACAAACGTCAAATCAGAAACCAGCCTCGTCCACAACAACAACAAACTAGAAGAGGTCATTCCACAATAGCTTCTGACCATATATGGCTTACTAGAAGGCATGAATATGTAGGTTTCATCACCCACCAGAAGATGTACTGTTAGAGGCTCCGAGGTCAAATGTGGAACAAAACTAGAGACAACTACGATTGACTTACCGGTTTGACTCACACTTACATCAAGTGTGAAGTGAAACTCTTATTCTGGGACAAGGGAAGATCTAGTGATCACATTCATAAAATAAGTCCTAATTAAGTGTATTATAAAACCTATTTCATCCCTCTCTCTATTGTGGTTGTCCAATAATTTTGGCTTTAGATAGGTGGAGTTAGATCATATTGTGAAGATGCTGAGCTCACTTCTTGCTACAACAAGAAGTTTTGTGCTTTGTTATCATACTTTGTTCTTCATATTTTACCATTTTGTCATTTTTTTAATTTGTTTAGTTTATATGAAATCAAAATTAATTGAAATTATTAGTTCTTCTATTTACTCAATTTCAATATGTTTATTTTAGTGGTTTAAATATAGATTTATGAAAAAAGATTACAATCAATGTATTTTGAGGTATAAACAAAAATAATAAAAATTGATGAGAAGTAAAAATATTAGATTGAGTATCATTCATAAGAATTTAAAAATGTATCAATAAAAATATTTATAACATTATCTACATTTTGATTTTAATATTGATATTATATTTTATTTATATATATAATGCAAGTTTAAATTATTTAAGAAAAAAATTATTATATTTTATAGAATTTTAAAAAGTTAAAAAAATTAAAAAATATAATAATTTAATATTATCAAAAAATATTATATATTATGACAATATAATAATTTTTATTTAATATTTGAATATATAAAATTTAATTTAGATTAAACTAATTTTAATTTTTAATTTTTTTAATTTTTTAATTTTTTAATAATGATTAAAAACTTCTTATTTATAATAGTAGGTATATTATTTATTTAAAAATAAATATCAAATATGTGTGATGGATATATACATTTATTTCAATAGTTACTTATATGATTAGATAGAAGTAGGTAAATATAGTTTAATTTCATAAAGTCTTCTAGGATAGCTTCATAAAAGCTTCATATACGCAGTTTTGACTTAAGATGTGTTTGTAGGTCAGAAACTTGGCCAACAAGTTAACCACGTATTAGTAGCTTATAGAACAAGGTAACTATGTGGCGCATACATAGATATCTTGTCTTGCAAGTTAAGACATGTGATTAGCAAAGTCAACACGTTTTAGAAGACCTATAGGACATTGCCATGTAGTTCTTAGTTAAGAGTATATATGGAGGCAAGAGTGAAGCCTTTTTCTTTCTTATCAATTCCTTTCTAGTCCTTAGTCTTGTTTGAAGACTTTCTAGTCTTCTTGTTTTTGGCAATAGCCATTCCAATTGAATATTATATCATCTTTGAGTGACTTTCTAGTTCCTTTCAATGACACAAGACTATATTAAGGATTTTCTTTCTCGAAGATTCATGTCCTTGATAGTTTGTCAAGAATGTTAACATATTATTTTTGTCTTGTTTTAGAAGTGAGTGAATCACCTCACTTCTATTGTTGTATTTTGAAGGTTCTGGACTACCCATCTTTAAATAAAATATCTTGTTTTCTAACTTTGATCTTTTTTATAAAGAGAGTGAATTATCCATTTTTATAGAAATTTTTATTAGATGTTACAAATTACTATCCTCTCATTTAACTTTTTGAATTTATTTGAGTTGTCTATGGAAAGAAAGATTATGGATGCTACTCATAGCAAAAGTGAAAATAGATTTGTAACTATTGTGGATCTTCACAAGCTTATCAACACTCTTAAGACGAAAATTTCACACATCACTAATATCAACCATGAAAATACTACTTCTATATCTATAGAAGAAGTCCAAAATCTATGTTAAGAAGTTGTACAATTGAAGAAAACATGTCAATTAGCCTTACAACCAAATTCAAGGAGTCTTGCTTTTATAAGTTCAATAGAGACAAGAATTAGTATGTTCGAGAAGTTTGATGGAACAAGATCAAAATTTTGAAGATTTTTACAACAAGTTAAGCTCTAATTAAGATTACATTCTTTCTAATACACGAATAGATTTACTCAAGTTGACTTCATAGGTGCATTTCTATCTGAAAGTGCACTTTCTAAGTTTACACCTTTGATGGAAAAGGATTCACGACTTCTTTATGATTTAAATTCATTCTTAAAAGTGTTTATAGCTACATGTAGAAAAGGTGATTAAAAATGAGTAGCAGAGATCAAACTCTTATCTTTACGACAAAGAACACAATCAACTACTAGATATCTTGCTGAATTCTAAAATCTTGCTTGTAACATGGATTGAAATGACAAAGCACTTATTAATCAATTTTAATATGGGTTGAAAAATAGCATCAAAGATTTGTTATCAACAATGCCAAAAGTAAAATCTTTGAAATAATATATTACTTAAGCCATAGCATGTTTGTCAAGGACAAGAACTCGATGAAAAAACAATTCAAACAAGTGAGCATTCACTCAAAGAGAGGTAACAAAATATATATAAACAAGTATATATATTGAAAGAGAAACTGGAATGGCTATTGCCAAAAGACAAGCAAACTAGAGACCCTTGAAACAGACTAGAAGCAAGAAAGGAGTTGACAAGAGTGAAGAAGCCTTCACTCTTGTCTCTATATATACTATCTAACTAAGAGCTATGTGGCGACATTCTATAGGACCTCCAATATGTATTGACTTTGTAGGACACATGACTTGACTTACAAGGCAAGTTTTTCTACGTGTGGGCCACATAGTTAGCTTGATCTTTAAGCTAACAACATGTGTGGCACATGGCCAACTTGTTGACCACGTTTCTAATCCAAAAAGTCAATTAAAGACACCTATGAAGTCAAAGCAGCGTCTAGGAAGTTTCTAGGAAGCTTTCATATTAAATATTATAGAATTAACTTATTTTTACCTACTTTTATTTACTTCTACCTATTTCTATATGTAATTATTAGCTTACATGATTATGGCCGTGATATTTCCCCCCCTTCTAGGGACGAGTTTCACGAGGAGCGGTCATCATATGTTGAGGAAATCTATGATGCGATGAATTGTATTTACCACATACTTTGATCTCTGTTCTCTTCGAAGATGATTGATAGGGCCTCTCAACCATCGGTAGTGTCCCATACCAGGTCGGGAAGACCACCCAGTTATTTGATCATTGTTGAGGCCTTCGTAACTTCCTTCGAATAGAATATTTGGAATACCATCAGGAGTTGTTCCTACCTCTAGCAAAATCACCAAACATCGGGAGTCCCTTCCCAAATCGTGATACCAAACGCGTTGTATCTCACCATCTATTCGAGGAAAAACATGTCGTTCTTGAAGATCTTCATCTCGATTGCGTCGTCTTGAAGGTTGTGACAATCGTAATGTCTCATCCGGCAGGTCAGCAAATGAAGGCTCTTGAGTTAAATCCGTTGGTTGCTGGTTCTCCATCTCCTGAGCGCCACTACTACAACGAAGCTACGAACAAGAATTGAAAGTAGAATGTTATCTTGCCTAGATGTTGTTTCTTTTATAAAAAACGTTTTCATCTTGATTTTGATAGATGTCGTCGATGAAAAGCCTCCACCGCCTTTGCTGCATTTGCAAGATTCTTCATTGGCTTCCATGTACGTTCACTAATATCATATCCGCGCCAATGGACAAGATATTCTATTTTATTTCGACGCCGCCTTGAATCTAAGACTTCTTCTACTTCAAATTCTTCATTATTGTCCACTTCTATAGGAGGAGGTGGAGCTTGTCATCTTCTTGGTATGTCCACTGTCTTGTATGATTCAAGAAGAGACACGTGGAATACTAGATGGATTTTCATTGTCTTCGGTAGATATAAACGATATGCAACTGGATTGATTTGTGCAGAAATAGAAAATGGTTCCAGCCTTCGATAGTCCAACTTGTCGCAAGGACGAGTGGTCTTGATATTACGACGAAGTAGCCATACCTTATCACCCACGTTGAGTTGTGGTTGCTCCTTACGATATACATTTGCGTTTATCTTTTGTCGTTCTTTAGCTTCCTTCAATTGCACCTTCATTATTGCATGTAACTCTGACAACCGATTTGCCATATCTTCTGCTGCAGGATTATCAACTTTTGAAAAATCAAAAGCATCAAGTCGTGGATGATAGCCATAATTGGCAAAGAAAGGTGTTTGTTGCGTGGAGGAATGTACCGTATTATTATAAGCAAACTCTGCCAATGGCAGAAGGGTTGTCCAATCATCTTGTTGGTAGTTGATGGTACACCTTAAATACTGCTCCAAGATTTGGTTTACGCGCTCTGTTTGTCCATCAGTTTGAGGATGGAAAGCGGAAGATAGCTTTATGTCCACTTTTAAAATCTTGAAAAGAGTCCTCCAAAATCTCGACACAAATTGAGTTCCCCTATCCGATATGATATCTTTAGGTAATCCATGATAGCGATAGATATTATCAATGAAAAGCTTGGCTGTTTCTTCACCTGTGATAGATTTTGTACATGGCACAAAATGTGCCATCTTGGTGAAACGATCTACTATCACAAATATAGAATCATAAGATCTTGAGCTTGGAAGATCTGTGATGAAATCCATAGAAACAGAAGACCATGGTTGTTCTGGTATAGGTAATGGCTGAAGAAGTCCATAAGGTCGATGACGAGGAGTTTTTGATCTTGAACAAATATTACATGATTGTACAAAGTCTTTGACTGACTTCCACATTTGTGGCCACCAAAAATCTCTTGATATGAGTTCCAAAGTCTTATTATATCCAAAGTGTCTTGCTGCTGGAAAATCATGACGTGCTTGAAGAACACGTAAACGTGCTTCTCCTTCTGGAACATATAGGCGTCCTTCAAAATATAATAGATTATTCTTGAACTCGAACTTAGAAGAATCATGAGACTTGGAAGAATTATTCTCAATATCATGAACAAGAGGGTCTAAGGACATACTAGACTGGATTTGCTTGAGAAAAGTTGAATCAACAGTCAATGTTGATTTCATTGCTCGGAGATGAAATTGCTTTGGTTTCAAGAGGACCGTTCTTTGTTGCTCAAAAGCTGCATCTCCTTCTTTTGGTGCAAAATAAGAACGTCTAGACAATGCATCGGACAAACCTTGTTGTTTTCCTGGCCGATAAGTGATAATGAACTCGAATCTTGACAAAGACATACTCTAACGAGCTTGACGCCGATTCAACATGCTTGTTGACATGAAATACTCGAGGTTCTTGTGATCTGTATACATAGTGACTGGACTAGAAGCGCCTTCTAGATAATGACGCCATTCTTGAAAGGAATCCATAATTACAAGCAGTTCTTTATCGTGGATTTCATAATTGATCTCGGCTGCTGAGAATTTTCTTGAATGAAAAGCTATGGGATGAAGTTTGTCATCTGTTCCCATTTGTGACAAAACTGCACCCAAGGCAAAATCCGATGCGTCTATTTCCATAAAAAATGCCTTGGAAAAGTCAACACGATATAAGACTGGTGCAGATACAAACGATGTCTTCAAGGCTTCAAATGCTGCTTCCGCTTTTTGATTCCATTGGAATTTATCTTTACTAGTCAAGCGTGTAAGTGGAGCTGCAACTCATGAAAAGTCTTTGATGAAGATCCGATAGTAATTGGCAAATCCCAAGAAACATTGGACATCTCTTATTGTCTTTGGAATCTTCCAATCCATGATTGTCTGGACTTTCT
Source organism: Physcomitrium patens (assembly GCF_059467195.1). Taxonomy (NCBI): domain Eukaryota; kingdom Viridiplantae; phylum Streptophyta; class Bryopsida; order Funariales; family Funariaceae; genus Physcomitrium; species Physcomitrium patens. Next base: position 11,812,334 of record NC_143422.1, on the reverse strand, counting down.
TAGAATCCATCATGAGACCATCATTTGAAATGATGTATCCTAAAAAGTCAACTTGAGTAGTATGAAATACACACTTTTCCATCTTGGCGTACAATCCTGCATCTCTAAGTTTTTGTAATACTTGACGAACATGTATTTCATGCTCTTCAACGTTGTTAGAATAGATCAGGATATTGTATAGGTAGCAGACGACAAAATTGTCTAAGAATTCACAAAATACATCATTCATGAGATGTTGAAAAACAGCTGGTGCATTCGTGAGTCCAAAAGGCATGACATTATATTCAAAATGTCCGTACCTGGTTCGAAACGCAGTCTTCCATTCATCTCCTTTCTTGATTCGTACTAGATTATATGCTCCTCTTAGATCTATTTTTGTATAAATCTTAGCTTGATTCAACTGGTCAAGGAGTCCTGATTTCAAAGATAATGGATACCTGTTCTTGATTGTGATCTTGTTGAGTCCTCGATAGTCAATACACATTCGCAAAGATCCATCTTTTTTCTTTACGAATAGAATTGGAGCTCCTGCTGGAGATTTTGAATGGCGTATGAAATTCTTTGCTAAATTCTCGTCAATATATGTCTTGAGTTCAGCCAACTCATCTTGCGATAAACTGTAAATTGGTCCAAATGGTGGCTGAGTTCCTTCCTTGAGGTCGATTGAACAATCATATGGGCAATGCTCAGGAAGAATATCTACATTCTTTTTCTCAAAAACGTCTTGATAATCCTGATATTGACTTGGAATGCCACTTGAAGTCTTTACGCTTTCAAAAATAGGTGCAGTATAAATAGCAAAAGTTGATCCTTCTTTTGCTGCGTATATAAATACTTTTGCACCTATAAGTACGGGTTTTACTATACTAGATTTATAACTTTTTACTTGCTTGGTAGAACTATTAATAATGCTTTGGAAAAAGTCAAGTTTACAAGAATTCCAATCTATTCGAGGGTTATATTTTTCTAGCCAAGATAAACCTAAAATAACTGGATTGGATGAGGATTTAATTATGTTAAAAGCTATGTAGCTAACATGACCGTTTATTGTTACTTTTAAAGGGCGAGTTTCATAAGTGACATCTCCAGAAGACAAAGGACGGCCATCAATGACTTCTACATGTACGGGTTTAGTTTTCTGTACAAAAGGTATTTTATGACTTTTAACAAATTGTTCATCTAAAAAACATGCTGAGGCTCCCGAATCTAATAAAGCAAAGGCTTTATAATTCTTAGGTCCTAAATATAATTCTATTATAAAACAAGAAGAGGGTTCTGAGGAGAGGATAGGACCTTCATTAAGAATTGTACAAGGTTCCAGCTGCACGGTTCCTATTATAGCTGGACGAATCCGTTTTCTGACATGTTATCTTCTTTGACCGCCGTACCCCTCATTTTATAGTTACGTTGTTTCTTTGGACAATGTTGAGCAGTGTGCTTAGGTTCTCCACAGTATAAATATAATCCTTCTTGACAACGACGAATCTTTTCTTGTTCAATTAGGGGTTTAAAACGTACCGCGTCAATTTGCATGTCTTCTACTTCCGAATGTATGTTTGACAAAGATGCTGATGTTGCCATTGAGTAATAACGTTGAGGTTCCCGTATACGACTCTCGAATTGAAATTCAAAAAGTCGATTGTCACATTTTACCGCAAAATCAATTGCTTGACTCAAAGTTTGAGGATCAGGTAAGTTGAGCATCAATTTCTTTACTTCGTATTGCAATCCATAAAGAAATTGACTGATGAGTGTAGCATCATCCCACTTGATGTCAATTGTAAGTTGTCGAAATTGTGAAACATACATTGTTACTGAGCAGTTTCTTTGTCACAGAATTCGGATCTTATTTGTTGCGACACGAGTTGCATCGTGTTCACCATACATATATTAAAACTCCATCAAAAAAGCTTCCAAATTGTCCAATATTGGATTTCGTTGTTTAAGAAAAGACGAAAACCACGATAATGCAGAATCAGAAAGTAGAGTGCCAATAAACCTGACTTATGATCCTGGAGTTGGATAGCTTTGCGGTTGAAGTTCAATTGCCAATTGTACTTGATTGATGAACCCTTGAAACTTTGATCTTGTACCATCAAATTTCTCGGGTAAAGCAATTCTTGGTTCTCTAGTGCTTATAGGGTGTTGTACAATTGGAGAAGGAATGTGATTTGGTACAGATGTTGAAGCAGCTCCGATCATCTCTATATCTCCACTTTCTGCTATTCTTGTTCTTTCCTGTGTTGGTGAATTGAGTTGATGCATCGCAAGCATTAACTCCCTCAATTGTTCTTGCATTTGTGCCATTGTACTCTTTATTTCAACAAGCTCTGCCATAATGATACTAAGAAGAAAAATTTGTCTGATATTGCTCAAGACAAAAGAAAAAGAAAAGACTTGATAACAAAGAAGATACTAAGAACAATATCAGTTTAGAAGTGGGTAATCTGCAAACTTCTAATATGCTTATGTCTTGTCAAGAGAAAGGGGTAATCCACTTTTACTCAAGAAAAACAAAGCTTTGATATTGTAAGTGCACTCTTGTCAATCTGTCAAGGACAAAAACTCGATGAAAAAATAATTCAAACAAGTGAGCATTCACTCAAAGAGAGGTAACAAAATATATATAAACAAGTATATATATTGAAAGAGAAACTGGAATGGCTATTGCCAAAAGACAAGAAAACTAGAGACCCTTGAAACAGACTAGAAGCAAGAAAGGAGTTGACAAGAGTGAAGAAGCCTTCACTCTTGTCTCTATATATACTATCGAACTAAGAGCTACGTGGCGACATTCTATAGGACCTCCAATATGTGTTGACTTTGTAGGGCACATGCCTTGACTTACAAGGCAAATTTTTCTACGTGTGGGCCACATAGTTAGCTTGATTTTTAAGCTAACAACATGTGTGGCACATGGCCAACTTGTTGACCACGTTTCTAATCCAAAAAGTCAATTAAAGACACCTATGAAGTCAAAGCAACATCTAGGAAGTTTTTAGGAAGCTTCCATATTAAATATTATAGAATTAACTTAATTTTACCTACTTTTATTTACTTCTACTTATTTCTATATGTAATTATTAGCTTACATGATTATGGCCGTGACAATTTTATATTCAATTATTTGAAAGGCATCAAGAATAAAGACTTGTCTAAAGAGAAACAATTCAAGTAATAATGACAACTCCCAAGTTTTGTGAAACATATTCATCAAGGCCAAAACCAATACAAATTGATATAATATGTTTTAAATCTCTCACAAAATATGAAAAGATTTGACGTCACTAAGGGAGTTTATATTCATATTGTAGATACTATTCAATATTGTCCAAAGAAGTAATGTGTGAGTCATCAGATTGACTCACTAGTTGTTTTAGAACAAAAGAATGCATGTAGAGTGCCAAAATTACAATTATTAAGTAAAGATGTACTTAGAAGATGTTAAAGAAAGAAGAATAGTATTAGTAGAGAAAAAATGAAGTCTTAGTAAGTCTTGGAGGTAATTATTTTAGTTGGTTTAGTATTTTTACTTATTATTGAGGAATAAGGATTAGTTACTAAAATCAATATTTATATTGATCTTATATCTATATTTTTTATTTATACAAAAACTATAAATGTTAGTTAGTAGTTAAAAGAAGCATGAGAAAGAATTTCATGTCTTTTTAGTTATTTATATAGAAAGTAGAATTTATAGTAGATTTAAATTGATTCCATGACTATAAAAAAATAAAAAATATAGGAAATTATATCCTTAAATTGCTATTAGCATTATAGAAATATTATAAGATTTTTTAGAATTTATTTAGAAATTATTTAGAATTCTTAATAGATTCAAATTAATTTTTATCACTATAAAAAATCATCAATATTGGAAATTATATCTTTAAATGGATATTAGAATTATAAAAATATTATAGGAATTTTTAGAATTTATTTAGAATTTAATTAAAATTTTCTATGAATTTTTAGGGTAATTTTCAAGACCTTGATAAAATTGAGTTTTATCACTTGGGGAGCCATTACGAAGAAATAGAGCAAGGTTTGAAGGCCACACAATGTTTCTAGGCTAATTGGATATTTTTGAACACCATGGTGAAATCAAAAATGCAAAAATATTAATTCTACTAGTAGAAAATAGGAGGACCAACGGCTAGTATAGTCCTTGCAAGAAGGGAGGTGCACAAGTCTCATATGGATTGTAGCACCTTGGATGTAGGTAGGAAGATAAGACTAGGGCCTCAAGGCCTCTTTAGGCAACCCATATATACTACATGTGAGCCTTGGTGAGGTTCGAATCCTTGATCTATTAACAAGTTATCCTTGAGGTAAAATATTTTTCACTTAACTTTTCATTTGTTACTTGTTATTTTCAATCCTTCATAACTTACTCATAGTAATTCGGATTTACATGTCTTTTACACCATTGAAAAGATAAAAAATTAAATTTCTAAAAATATACTTTTTACTTTTATTTTTTGCTTTTTACTAGGTGAGAATCTAGAGAATAGACTGTGACTCGTTTTGTAGTGTACAATTGCTTGATTGTACTTGTTTTACTTGTTTTTTGTTATTCTTCTTTAGTTCTTGTTGTTTGTTACTTCCACTTCATACCACCCATTACAAGCAACTCTTAATTGAGGCCATCTTGTAATTTGGATAGAGAGGTGGAATTTTACACTCACATTGTGGTGCATTTGCCGAAGAGATGGCACTTCTAATCGTGTGTGTGAATGTGAAGTTTGCTACTTATGATTGTTTTTGCTTGGTTTTGTTGAAGTGAGAACGTCAAATAGGTCTTTATCTTTTGCAAGTGTTCTACATCTCTTCTTTATTGGTGTAAACAAAGCAATTCAAATTCTCACTTTATAGATAGTCAAGAATTTCATTTTTTTTTAGTTGAATGTTGATTTTCTCTCGGATTTTCAACAATCAGTTTTTACTCATTGAATATTTTAAGTTGAAACTTTTTTGAATTGTGTGTTTTGATGTTAGCTTTCTAAAAATCTATCACACGTTGAAATTGGACTAAAACTTAATTTTTAGTGGATTTTTGATTAGAAGGGGGTTCACTGCCTTTGCAATTTTGTGTACTCCAAAATTGCTCCCGGATTTTCATCATTCAGTTTTTACTGGCTTCATCTTTTAAGTTGAAACTTTTTAAGTTTGTGTATCGTGATGTTAATTTTTTTTAAATCTATCTTATGTCAAAATTGAAGTTGATTTGAATTTGTAGTGAGTTTTTGATTAGAAAGAGGTTCACTACCTTGGCAGTTTTGTGTACCATATGTTTAGAAAGGCATTTCTTAGTGCGTGGTGATAATTTAACACTTGAAATTTAGAGGTACGAGCACCTTAGAGTTGAAGTTGTAGTGGTGCAAAATTCAATGCAATTGAATCAGAATTGAATTTGTGGCTATGTTTGGACTAGAGAGAGGTTGATGCCTCAAGCGGAATACAATTGAGGTGGTTGTCACTTACAAGCATAAAGGGTGGAGTTCTTCTTCAAGAAAGTAGTGTAGAAGGAGCTTAAGAAGAATTCAAGTGAATACTTCATCAACAAAAGAAGAAGAAAAAATTCAAGAAGAAGAAGTAGGTAGAAAAGTTAGATAGAAGGAATTGTGAAAAAAGAAAAAGAAAAGAAGGAAAAGAAGAAAAGAAGAAAAAATAAGATCAAAAATTCAAATCATAATCCAATGCGAGTATTTTCTTAAACAAATTCATTGAATTTTACTTTATTTTGCTAATACAGATTTTGGTTTGAAGAGAAGGAGGACAAAAAGAAAGAAGGAAAGCATTAATAGCTTGCAAACAAGTAAGTCCTTGAACCTTGTCAATTATTCTTTCTTTGAAATTTTAGAAAATTAATTAAATACAAGGAGTTGGAGCTAGGAATTAGAGGGTAGAATCTAGGAAGAAGACACAAGAGAGGTAAGTCTCTAATCTCTCTTATAGTTGTGGATGGGAGAAGATAGATAGAACCTTTAATCCATTATCCTTAAACCTTAAATCCTTACCTAGAACGTTTAGTTCAAGATTGACTTAGGGAGAAGTTACATATTTTGGAAGTTCGTTAACAAGTGATAGGTTGGCTGGAGATGCAACTAGATGAGTTCTTCTTCAATGTGGTATGAATTGTTTGCAAAGAATTATTTTTGTAACGTAACCTATGTTGTTAACTGTTATAGTAGGTAATTCCTTAACTATTTTATTGAAAAAAAGTAAGAAAAAAGAAGAGCTTCGGTTCCTTGCCGTTTAGGTACACAATTCTTTTTCACAACTAAGATTACTTAAGGTCACTCTTACACAGGATTAGTTTTGTATAACAATTAAAATTGGGAATATTCTTACTTGAGGTCATATTTTATGAATGGTATAGAAACTACCCCCTTAAAACCTTTAAGAACTGGGACATGCTTATGAAAGCGTTCTTAGAAGAGTTCACGCCAGAAATAGGGCAAAGTAATGCCCTCACAGCCCTTTCTTCTTTGAGACAAGGAAAAGAGGAAGAAATCACGAAATACATTTGGCAATTTGAGCTTGTAGTAACCAAATTCGTGGGAACTCTTTTGATGAAGGATACCCTCATCCATTTCTTTATTCAAGGGTTTAATAATGAGGAAAAAATTCAAAAAATCCTTAAAGAAAGACCATATTATTTAGAAGAGGCCAAAAAGTTAGGTCAAGTAATTAAAAATATTGATAGGCAGCAAAAGTGAATGTGGAGGAAAGAACATAGAATACCCAGCTTTATCCCAATACATGCTCAAAACATAGGAAATTTCCAAGGGCATTCATACGGGACCGAGGAAACCCAATTTCAACCTATGCACTACTATCCAACAACTTTGGAGATTAGATTGCCTCCCAATCTTCCTGAATTGACATACCTAGAAGATAGGAATAGATAGAAGGAGGACTTTAAAAATGAAGTCCTTCAAAGCCAACAGGGATTTCAAAATGAACTTGCCCAACAAATGAAGGCTATGTAAGAATATATGACTTTTATAATTAAGAGTCAAAATCCAAACCAAGACCCACCTCCTATAGAATCCTATAGACACATCTCAGGGCTTTGGTACACTCAATGTGGCCAGTTAGGACATACAAGTCAATTTTGTTCAAACCAGCAAAATTACCAATAAAATCAAGGAAGGTCACAATTGTATGCTCCACATAAAAATCATAATATGATGTGAGCTCTCAATTATACTCTAAAATTTAAATTTTTGTTATTTTGTTATTTTATGATAATTAAACATATTAAATTAGGATTTATTTAAGTGGAATTCAGTTTTATAGAATTTTTAGGATTACAACCCTTGATGGTATAAATCATAGCGTAATTCCTTGAATTAGGTCAATTGGACTAAAGTGATAAGAGTTAAAAAATTAGAATAGCAACTTAGTTAGTTTAATAATTTAGAGGTTGTCAATCATTACTATAAGGGTTGACTAAAAGCCTATGAGTGCATCTATAATCATTCACATGATTTAGGAGTTGGAATTATAATTCTCTAAAAGATTTAGGGAAGTTAGCAATGGTAATTTTGGATTTTCCTCCAAATTTGACAAATTTAAGTAGCATGGTGGTTCTTCTACTTAATGGAAGTCTTTTTAATGCAATGGTAGCACCGGATTTACCTCATAGAGTGAAGAAAACAAGATCAGCAACCTCTCCTTCAAAATACAAGAAAAGCAATGAAATTCTCATTTTGAAGAATTTTACAATAATTGCCAAGATCCTTGTAAGTAAAAACTTCCATGAAAATTATAATTGAGCATAAATTGAGGCATGTGAGTAGTCGATCTTAGCTTAAAAAGGTGTTTTGAACACAATCGTGAAGTTAGATTTACAAAAAAAATACTTTCTTGACCACTTACAAGAGCCATCAGCCTTGGTAACAAGATTGGTTCTTGGATGAATAAAGGCCGTAGATCTAGATTAGGAATCTTAAAAATCAAGGGTGGAGATGTAACCACCCTTCTACGAGCCTCTACTCAATTGTACAAGAGAGGCTTGGTTTTCTAAGCCCTCTCTCTCTCTCCTCTTTTGGGTGAAGGGCGCAGCTATGCCAAAATTAGGCCAAAACCCTAATCTTAGTTTTATTTAAATTTTAATTCTCATTGTAAACCTTGTGATTGTGTATGTATGGATTTTGCATTGTAAAGGATGGTCATTTAGTTTTAAAATATGTTTCATTGAGGTAGATATCTCCTCGGCCTTCTAAATATCCCAAGGGTTTCAAGGGCCTCGGATTTTCTTCAATTAGTCACTCAATTTCTATTTTCTCAATGTGAGATTTTGAATAGTTGTAGCTTTTGTTTTCAGCTTTCCAAAAAGATAATATTTGCTTGATTTGGAGTAATAAGGATTTTTTGATGAATTTTTGAGTTTGAGAGAGTCGACTGCCTTTGTAGTTTGAATCAATCGAGTTTGGAAAGGCATTTCTCAGTGCCTGGTGATTGGATTTATTTGAAATTTTTTGAGCATCAAGCTTTATAAGCTAAGCTCTGAAAGGCATAAGTTTTGGTGAATTTAAAGACAATCTGAATTTTTAGTGAATTTCTAAGTGAAGAGTATTAGTCACCATGGTAGTTTGGAACATTTTTTTCACTTAACCTTTTAATTTTAACTTTTAACTTAACCTTTTAATTTTAACTTTTAACTTAACCTTTTAATCTTAATTTTTAACTTTAATTTTTTTAACTTAACTTTTAACTTTGCTTTTAATTCAAACTTAAGTTTTTATTCTTATGGTCAATTAATAGTAATAACTCAATTAATTATTTTTATTGTGGTTGCATAGTAAATTTTATTTAATATGTTAATTTAATGTTAGTAACCATTGCTTAGAAGGCCTAAAACTAATTGAATTTTTAATATAAAGATTTAAATTAATCTAACAATTACACAATTGGGAGTTCTCTAATTCCACTTCTTGGACTTGTTGTGTGGCATAGGTTTCATCAAGTAGTGAAATTTGGCCTCACATATGAAAAGTTCTAATTTCCAATTCCAACCTCGAAAAAATTCTACCCAAGGCTTTAAGAACCTACAACGACAACAACATGAGGTGCATCACCTTTGCCGAAAAAAACATCTGCTAGGAAATTGTTGGATAGAAAATAGGATAGTATGTGGAAATTGTGGGAGAAACCATCCTACAAATGTGTATAGGCAATTGGATAAGGTGATTCCTTTAAAATTTCTATAAAGAAATTACCAACAGAAAGCTCAAGATCAATTGAAGGGGCAAGAAATCCAAATCCGGACAATATCCTAAGACCTTTTTATTTATTTTTTTGATTATAATAATAATCGTCAAACCCAACATCCTTCCTTAGGCTTAAATACATAGAGAGGATTTATTTCATTAAATGTAGATCAACCTCAATATGGCCAACAAAATGAGGAAAGAAATTCACAAGATATAAGATATTTGGAAATACCAACTGAAGAAGAAGGTTCTCAAACCTTTAGAGACTAACTATTGTCTTCTCACACCTATTACATCTCTCATGAAGAAACACCTAATAAGGATAAAGGACTTCCTAATATGTCAGCCTTAGCAGTTATAACAAGGTCTAGGTACAGCAGTCCTCTCCTTCCTACCTCAATAGATAGTGAGAATAGTTCAAAGGACTCTCTTCACTTTTCTGATTTAAACGAAGTTATAAGAGAGGCAATGGATAATGTGAAGAAATCGAGAAAAATGTCCCATAATTTAGAATCTACCACCACTCAAAAAACTAAGATAGGAAAAGAAAAAAAATCCTTGTACAAGAATTTTCTTTTATAGAAGAGTGAGAAGGTCTTAAGATCCTTGAACCTGAAAGTGGTATTTCATTTCCTCTTAAACAAAATGATCAAAGGGAGTCTTATGACATATGGAAAGACTTGAACAAAATTAAGGTTGATATAATTATTTCTCAATTATTGGAGATTTCTCCTATAATAAAAAAGAACTTTAAAATAGGCCTTTCCATTAAAGACGCTAAAGGACTAAAGCAAAAGTCCAAGCTCATGTGAGAACAATTCAAGGAATATAAGAAGTGAGGGCAATCGAGTTAGAAGTCTCTATAGTAGATAAAATCATACCTTATACTATTGTGGATGGAGGTAGTGGAATAAACATCATGCTTGTACAAATAATGAAGAAGTTGTGTCTTAGTATCATTGGTCCTTCTTCTTATGTAATTAACATGGCTAATCAAAGCCAAGACACCTCCTTAGGCCAAATTAATAGATATAGGGTGATAATTGGTGGTGAGGAGTATTCTCTTACTTTCCATGTTATTCATATGCATCCAAGTAAGAATTCATATCTATTACTTCTAGGCAGACCCTAGTTTAGGGCAACTGATGCAAAAATTGATTGAAGGGGTAAAAAGCCCCATATCATCTATAAGCCACTAAAAAACTTGACTAAAATCCTTATTCAAACCCAAAGATTGTTTTCAACCAAAACCTCATCTCATTCTTCAAAAGATGAAATTTTGAGTCCACAATCACAGAAAGAATTCAAAAAGAAGGTTAAATTTGCTGATTTAGTAGCAAAGAAGGTATTTTATTTTAGTATAGTCCAAACTATCCCATTAAGTTGTATGGGCCTAGGATTTTACGATTGGAAAGATGATGGAGAATTCATCCAATGATTACCAAAACACCCTACTTCAAGTGCAGATGAAGTAATGAATGTTAACTTCATAGATGGTTTTGCCACTTAGCAAAATAATGAAGTAGAAGTGGATTTAGGTACCTTGGTAGATGACATAAAAATTGAAGATGTCTTTGGGATAAACTTTGATAGCACTCAAGTTCACAAGTTAGATGACTTAATAGAGGAAGGCAACCTTACTCCATTTTTACAATATAAACAAACTTCTAGTAGTCTTACGACTGGAAATGACATAGTTAGTTATTGACAAATTCTAAATGATTGATATAAAGGCCCTACAAAACAAACTCATGTCCACAACCTTGATTATAAATTAATGGATGTGTCTTTGAAGAAAGAGGATCCAAAACTCATGAAAGTAGGGATTCAATTAGTAGAGGATAAGTTGACAAGTTATCAATTGTTAATTATGGAATATAGGGATGTATTTGCATGGTCTTATAAAGTTCTTAAGGGCATACCTCCAGAAGTAGTCCAACATAGAATCCTTCTTCACCCTTATTCAATTTCTTAAGTGATAAATTATCAAACCTAGGTAGAAGGTAGAAGCTAAAACATTGGAGGTCAAGATAAGCTATACTTCTTTATCCTTATTCAATTCCTTAAGTAGAAAATTATCAAACATAGGTGGAAGTTAGAAGCTAAAATATTGGAGGTCAAGACAAGCTATAGTCATATTTGTTTGTCTTATCTTCCTTTCAATTTAGAGATATTCTAACTAAGAGAGACGATTCTTCGATGAAATTTTTATGAAAATATATATATATATATATATATATATATATATATAATGATTGAAAATTATGAAAATATGTCTTAATAAACATCCAAAAGGCATAGATGGATCGGTCAAGTGAGAAGTTGTCAAGTGAGCATCTTGGGTTCGAATCTGGTTGGAAAAAATGGGCTATCTGAATGAGCTAGTATTAGTACAGGAAAAGACCAACATTGTACCCTCTACGGATATATAGGCCTTTATAGCTTTATACCAAAATCCTCTCATGTCAAAGAGGGGAGTGGAGATACCACCTTTTTAGCCTTAGTCTTGTCCATCTTGTTCTAGAATCATTAATTTTTAAGTTTAAATTAAATTTTTTTCTATCTTCTTATATAATTCTATAGAAAAAAAATCTATTTTAGTCCCTATAGACTAGTAACAACTCACTCATTCTTGACTTGGATAGCTATTGAAACCCTCTATAGCCAAACCCTCTTTTTATTCAATAGCATTTTGAGAAGTCAGTTCTAGGTTCTTCTCCTTTGTAAGTCGTCCCAAATGGTCACTATGTGTGAGTCATCAAATTGACTCACTAGTTATTTTAGAACAAAAGAATGCCTATAGAGTGCCAAAATTACAATTATTAAGTAAAGATGTGCTTAGAAGATGTTAAAGAAAGAAGAATAGTATTAGTAGAGAAAAAATGAAGTCTTAGTAAGTCTTGGAGGTAATTATTTTAGTTGGTTTAGTATTTTTACTTATTATTGAGGAATAAGGATTAGTTACTAAAATCAATATTTATATTGATCTTATATCTATATGTTTTATTTATACAAAAACTATAAATGTTAGTTAGTAGTTAAAAGAAGCATGAGAAAGAATTTCATGTCTTTTTAGTTATTTATATAGAAAGTAGAATTTATAGTAGATTTAAATTGATTCCATGACTATAAAAAATAAAAAATATAGGAAATTATATCCTTAAATTGCTATTAGCATTATAGAAATATTATAAGATTTTTTAGAATTTATTTAGAAATTATTTAGAATTCTTAATAGATTCAAATTAATTTTTATCACTATAAAAAATCATCAATATTGGGAATCATATCTTTAAATGGATATTAGAATTATAAAAATATTATAGGAATTTTTAGAATTTATTTAGAATTTAATTAAAATTTTCTATGAATTTTTAGGGTAATTTTCAAGACCTTGATAAAATTGAGTTTTATCACTTGGGGAGCCATTACGAAGAAATAGAGCAAGGTTTGAAGGCCACACAATGTTTCTAGGCTAATTGGATATTTTTGAACACCATGGTGAAGTCAAAAATGCAAAAATATTAATTCTACTAGTAGAAAATAGGAGGACCAACGGCTAGTATAGTCCTTGCAAGAAGGGAGGTGCACAAGTCTCATATGGATTGTAGCACCTTGGATGTAGGTAGGAAGATAAGACTAGGGCCTCAAGGCCTCTTTAGGCAACCCATATATACTACATGTGAGCCTTGGTGAGGTTCGAATCCTTGATCTATTAACAAGTTATCCTTGAGGTAAAATATTTTTCACTTAACTTTTCATTTGTTACTTGTTATTTTCAATCCTTCATAACCTACTCATAGTAATTCGGATTTACATGTCTTTTACACCATTGAAAAGATAAAAAATTAAATTTCTAAAAATATACTTTTTACTTTTATTTTTTGCTTTTTACTAGGTGAGAATCTAGAGAATAGACTGTGACTCGTTTTGTAGTGTACAATTGCTTGATTGTACTTGTTTTACTTGTTTTTTGTTATTCTTCTTTAGTTCTTGTTGTTTGTTACTTCCACTTCATACCACCCATTACAAGCAATTCTTAATTGAGGCCATCTTGTAATTTGGGTTGAGGGGTGGAATTTTACACTCACACCAATCTTATCTTCAATTTAATTCTAGTATCAAATATATTAATCATTTACCTCCTCTAATCTGATTTTATCAATTTATGATCTTTCTAAGGTAGTAAAAGAGTCTCTTCAACTAAAAGATAAAATTACTAATTAATCTTTAATCTATTAACTATTAAGATAAGAAAATAATCTAAGAGGCTTTTATAAAAGCCATGTTTAGATACCTTGAATCATTATTGAACCAAGATAATTAGATATTAATTAATAATTTAATTTTAATTATAATTTCTTTATATAGTTATATTACATTAAAACAGTGAATGCCTATTACAAGGAGCAACCATAATTCAATATATGTAATAAAGTATTGTTACTTCATTGCAATATCAACACTACTTGTCTTTGTAATAAGTTGAACTATCATAGGCTGAGACCTTTTCTTATTTGTGAACAAATTAATCATGTTGCTTCTCGATTATATCTATTGGAGTCTATAAAGATCCACCTTGTATTTCATGTGTCCCTTCTTGAGCCATATAAGATAGTGAATATCTTGAGAAGAAGACAAATTCCACTTTTATTTGTAGAAGTGGATAATAATCAAGAATTTGAGGTGAAAGAAGTCTTAGATTTAAGGCGACACCAAAATAGGTTGGAATATCTTGTTCATTGGCATGGATATGCTATTAGTGAATTCACATGGAAGCCAACAAAGAATCTTACAAATGTAACAAAGAAGGTTGAGACCTTTCATTAATGACATCCATTAAAACTAAGATAAAGAATTGAAAAGATCCATAAAAGATGATGACTGCCACTTGTGGAACTCATCCCTAAAAGAAAAGGTAATATCAAGGATATAAATATTTATTCTAATAATTACTTATATGATTAGATAAAAATAGGTAAATAAAGATTAATTTAATAGTCTTTTAGAGAAGCTTCCTAGAAGCTTTATTGACATGGTTTTGACTTTAGATGTGTTTGTAGATTAGAAACTTGGACAACAAGTTAACCATGTGTTGGTAGCTTGTAGAATAAATCAACTTCGTATAGTAGCTTATAAAGTAAGCTAACTATGTGGTATTATCATATTATTTATTGTTGAAAATGCACCAAGCTCCTAACTCTAGAAGATGAGGTTGTGTTTCACAAATATCTAAGAAACCAAATTGTAAAAAACCCTCCAAAAATTATATTGTTGTTACTTGACTACCAATTTGAAAGGTAAAGCAAAAGTTCGAATGGTGATTTTTCCTTCTCTAATTATTAATTTTAACTTAAAATTGATATTTAGCTTGATCTTCAAGTCCTTCAATACCATGCCAAATTTTACCTTATATCACAAATTTAGAATATTGATTGAAAATCTAAACAAAAAAATTCAAGAAGAGTCGACAAGAACTAGATTAATCAAATGAGTACAAGAATAACACTAGAGAGGTGAGCTAGAGCTCCAAGAGGTGTGTTATCGAGACTGAGGATCTCCTGAGTCTCAACTCCTATATATACTACAAGCTAGGAAGCTTCTCAAGCAGCTTCCACGAGCTTGAAAACTTCTCAAGTAGCTTCTACAAACTACAAAGCTTCTCTAGAACCTTCTAGAATCTTCTACAACTTCCTAGTGTATGTCCTTGACATCACCCCCTTTCCTCCCTCCCTTGACGATACTTGGACTTCTAAAATCACTAAGATAATATAGAAGTTTTAAAAATAATAGTCAACAAAACAACATATAACAATTTTTTTGTATGCAAAGAATAAAAAGGTAAAAAAAGAAAAAAGAAAATGTATAAAATATGAATATAATTAAATAGAGCTTTCTATGATGTGATTGATGTTAATTAATAGAAAAACTTGGATATAATTTGGTCTCAAAAGAATATTTGTAAGAATAAAGTCAATAATATGACACAAATAAAAAAGAACATTCAACATTAAAATTAGTCAAGTATAAAACAATATTGTGATATTAATGTACATATTTAAATATTACTATTAAAAAATAGAAAAAATTAATTTTATAATATTTTATAACAAATCTATTGTTGGAAGGTCTATGATAATATATATATATATATATATATATATATATATATTATCATAGACCTTTCAACAATAGATTTCTCAATAGATAATCTTGATCTCAATCTAGAAATAAGAGATCACAAACCACCTTGGAATTTTCTACTTTTAGTTATTTATAATAATCAATGATACTCATTCCTATCTTCTTATAAAGTCTTTTGAAGAAAGAGCTTAATGAAAGTAAATTTTTTTGATTTCTTCAACATGTCAAAAAAAAAAGAAGATAAATTATTGTTATGAATTCAAAATAATTCTAAATTTATATTATAAATAGTATCTATAATAGTACAAATATATCATTAGATGTTAATGTCAAGGACAAGAACTCGATGAAAAAGAAATTTAGATAAGTGAGCCTTCACTCAAAAACAAGTAACAAAATATAAATAAACAAGTATGTATATTGAAAGAGAAACTGGAATGGCTATTGTCAAAAGACAAAGAAACTAGAGACCCTTGAAACTAGACTGGAAGCAAGAAAGGAGTTGACAAGAATAAAGAAGGCTTCACCCTTGTCTCTATATATATTATATAACTAGAGGCTATATGGCGATGTTTTATAGGACCTCCAATATGTGTTGACTTTGTAGGACACATGCTTTAACTTACAAGGCAAGTTTTTCTACGTGTGGGCCACATAGTTAGCTTGGTTTTCAAGCTAACAACATGTGTGGCACATGGCCAACTTGTTGATAACATTTCTAATCCAAAAAGTCAATTAAAGACACATATGAAGTCAAAGCAGTGTCTATGAAGCTTCTACAAAGCTTCCATACCAAATATTATAGAATTAATTTATTTTTACCTACTTTTACTTACTTCTATCTAATTATATATATAATTATGAGTATAACCGTGATAGTATGTCCGTGACATTATCCTCCCTTCTAGAGGAGTTCTACAAGGAGCGATCATCATATGTTGAGGAAATCTATGATGCGACGAATTATATTTGCCACATATTCTGATCTTTGTTCTCTTCGAAGATGATTGATAGGGCCTCTCAACTATCGGTAGAGTCCCATACTAAGGCGAGAAGACCACCCAATTATTTGATCATTGTTGAAGCCTTCATAACTTCCTTCGAATAAAACATTTAGAACACCATCAAGAATTGTTCCTACTTCTAGCAAAATCACCAAACATCGGGAGTCCCTTCTCAAGTCGTGATACCAAATGTGTTGTATCTCGTCATCTATTCGAGGTAGAACATGTTTTTCTTGAAGATCTTCATCTCGATTGCATCGTCTTGAAGGTTGTGACAATCATAATATCTAGTTCGACAAGTCAGCAAATGAAGATTCTTGAATCAAATCCACTGGTTGTTGGTTCTCCATCTCCTGAGCGTCACAACTACAAAGAAGCTACAAACAAGGATTGAAAGTAAAATATTATCTTGCCTAGATGTTGTTTTTTTTTATAAAGAAGATTTTCATCTTATTTTTGATGGATGTCGTCGATGAAAAGCGTCCATTGTCTTTGCTGCATTTGTAAGATTCTTTATTGGCTCCCTTATGCGTTCACTAATATCATATCTGTACCAATGG
The DNA here is from genome assembly GCF_059467195.1 of Physcomitrium patens. Lineage (NCBI taxonomy): Eukaryota > Viridiplantae > Streptophyta > Bryopsida > Funariales > Funariaceae > Physcomitrium > Physcomitrium patens. The sequence goes on along the minus strand of NC_143422.1, from coordinate 11,795,402 downwards.
ACAAGATATTTTAATTTATTTTGGTGCCGCCTTGAATCTAAGACTTCTTCTACTTCAAACTCTTCATTATTGTCCAGTTCTATAGAAGGAAGTGGAGCTTGTCGTCTTCTTGGTATATCCACTGTCTTGTATGGTTCAAAAAGAGACACGTGGAATACTGGATGGATTTTCATTGACTCCGGTAGATGTAAATGATATACAACTGGATTGATTTGTGTAGAAATAGAAAATGGTCCTAGCCTTCGATAGTCCAACTTGTTACTAAGACGAGTGATCTTGATATTGCAATGAAGTAGCCATATCTTATCACCCAAGTAAAATGGTAGTTGTTCCTTTTGATAGACATCTGCATTGACCTTTTGTTGTTCTTGAGCCTCTTTTAACTACACCATCATCGTTGCATGTAGCTCTTACAAATGAATTGTCAAATCTTTTGTAATAGGATTATCAACTTTTGAAAAGTCAAAAGTATCAAGTCATGGATGATAACCATAATTAGCAAAGAAAGGTGTTTGTTTTATAGAAGAATGTATTATATTATTATAAACAAACTCTATCAATGGCAAAAGAGTTGTCCAATCATCTTATTGGTAGTTGATGGTACATCTTAAATATTGCTCCAAAACTTGATTAACATGCTCCATTTTTCCATCAGTTTGAGGATAGAATGTCGAAGATAGTTTTATATCTACTTTTAGAATCTTAAAAAGAGTCCGCCAAAATCTTGATACAAATTGAGTTCTCATATCTGATATAATATCCTTGGATAATCCATGATGGCGATAGATATTATCATGAAAGAACTTAGCTATTTCTTCACTTGTGATAGGTTTTGTACATGGTATAAAATGTACCATCTTGTTAAAATAATCTACTATCATGAATATAGAGTCATAAGAAACTGAGATTGGAAGATCCGTGATGAAGTCCATAGAAACAGAAGACCATGGTTGTTCTAGAATAGGTAATGGCTCAAGAAGTCTAAAAGGTTGATGATGAAGAATTTTTGATCTTGAGCAAACATCACATGATTATATAAAATCTTTGACTGCCTTTTACATTTGATGCCACCAAAAATCCCTAGATATCAGCTCTAAAGTTTTATTTTATCCAAAATGTCTTGCTATTGAAAAGTCGTGATGAGCTTGAAGAATACGTAAATGTACTTCTCCTCTTGGAACATATAGGCGTCCTTTGAAATAGAGTAGGTTATTTTTGAAATCGAATTTAGAGGGATCATGAGATTTAGAAGAATTATTCTTGATATCATGAACAAGAGGGTCTGAAGACATACTTAACTGGACTTGCTTGAAAAAAGATAAATCAACAGTCAATGTTGATTTTATTGCTCGAAGATGAAATTACTCCGGCTTCAAGAGAACCGTTCTTTATTACTCAAAAGCTGCATCTCTTTCTTTTGGTACAAGATAAGAATGTCTAGACAAGGCATCGAACAAACCTTGTTATTTTTCTAGTCGATAAGTGATGATGAATTTGAATCTTGATAAAGACATGCTCCAACGAGCTTGATTACGATTTAATATGCATGTTGACAAGAAATACTCAAGGTTCTTGTGATCCATATACACGGTGATTGGACTGAAAGCGCCTTCTAGATAATGACATAATTCTTGAAAAGAATCCACAATTACAAGAAGTTCTTTGCCATGGATCTCATAATTGATTTCTATTGCTGAGAAATTTCTTGAATGAAAGGCTACTACATGAACTTTGTCATCTGTTCTCATTTGTGACAAAACCACATCCAAAGCAAAGTCTGATGCATCTGTTTCTATAAAGAACACTTTGAAAAAATCAACACGATACAAGATTGGTGCAAAAACAAATGTTGTCTTCAAAGATTCAAAAGCAACTTCCGCTTCTTGATTCCATTGGAGTTTGTCTTTACAATTCAAACGTGTAAGTGGAGCTGCAACTTGAGAGAAGTCTTTGATGAAGATCTGATAGTAGTTGGCAAATCTCAAAAAGCATTGGACATCTCTTACCATTTTTGGGAAGTTCCAATCTATAATAATTTAAACTTTCTTAGGATCCATCATAAGTCCATCATTTGAAATGATGTAATCTAAGAAATCGACTTGAGTAGTATAGAATACACACTTTTCTATCTTGGCATAGAGTCTTGTATCTCTTAATTTTTGTAACACATGATAAACATGAAGTTCATATTCTTCTGGATTCTTAGAATAGATTAAGATGTTGTCTAGATAACAGACCACAAAATCGTCCAAAAACTCTCAAAAAATATCATTCATTAGATGTTGAAAAGCTGTTGGTGCATTTGTAAGTCCAAAAGGCATGACATTGTATTCAAAATGTCCATACCTAGTTCAAAATACAGTCTTCCATTCATCTCCTGTTTTGATGCGTACTAATTTGTATACTCCCCGAAGATCTATTTTTGTATAGATCTTAGCTTGATTCAGCTGATTAAGAAGTCCAAATATTAAAGGTAGTGGATACCTGTTGTTGATGGTAATTTTATTGAATCCTCGATAATCAAAACACATCTGCAATGATCCATCTTTTTTCTTCACAAATAGAATTGGAGCTCCTGCTAGAGATTTAGAATGGCATATGAAATTCTTGGCTAGTTTTTTTTCAATATACTCCTTGAGTTCAGTCAACTCATTTTGTAATAAACTATAGATTGGTCCAAATGGCGATTGTGCTCCTTCTTGAAGGTCAATTGAGCAATCATAGGAACGATGTTCTGGGAGTGTATTCGTATTTTTTTTTTTCAAATACATCTTAAAATTCTTGATATTGGCTTGGAATGCCACTTGAAGTCTTTCCACGAGTAAAAAGAGGTGTGGGATAAATAATTTATGGTGATTCTTTCATAGCAGCATGTAAGAAAGCTTTTGTACCTATAAACACAAGTTTAATTGAACTGGACTTATGACTCTCTACTTGATTAACTATACTATTAGTTATACTTTTAGGGAAAGTAAGAGTTTAAGAAATCCAATCTATTTGAAGGTTGTATTTTTTTAACTACAATAAACCTAAAATGATTGGATTAGAGGGAGATCTAATGATATTAAAAACTACAAAGCTATTATGACCATTGATTATTACTTCTATAGGAAGGATTTGGTGAGTAATATCTTGAGAAGACAATGGACGACCATCTATGACTTCTACATGAACATGTTTAGTTTTCTTTACTAAAGATATGCTATATCTTTTAGTAAATTTTTCATCTAAGTAACACGCTGAGGCTCCTGAATCTAACAAGGTAGAGGCTTTGTAATGTTTAGGTTCTAAAATAACATTTAATGTAAAATAAAGAGAGGGCTATGAGGAGAGAATAGGACCTTTATTAGATGTTGTACAAGATTCTAGTTGCACGGTCCCTATTGTAGCTGGACAAACTCGTTTTTCAACATATTGTCTTCTTTGACAGCCATACTTCTCATTTTGTGGTTGCATCGTTTCTTTGGATAATGTTGAGGAGTGTGTTTTGGTTCTCCACAATATAAACATAATCTTTCTTGATGACGACGAGTCTTTTCTTGCTCAATAAGAGGTTTGAAACGTACTGCATCAATTTGTATATCCTCTACTTTCGAATGTATGTATTGAAGAGGTGTTGGTGTTGCCATTGAATTATAGTAACGTTGAGGTCTACTTGTACGGTTCTCATATCGAAATTCAAAAAGGTGATTGTCGCACTTCACAGCAAAGTCAATTGCTTGACTTAATGTTTGAAGATCAGGTAAGTTAAGCATAAATTTTTTTACCTCATATTGTAATCCGTAGAGAAATTGGCTATTAAGTGCAGCATCATCCCACTTGATATCAGTTGCAAGTTGTTGAAATTTTGAAACATATAACGTTACTGATTGATTACCTTATCGTAAAATATGGATCTTATTGGTTGCAACACAAATTACATCATGTTCTCCATATATGGATCAAAACTCCGCCAGAACAATCTCTAGATTATTCAATATTGGATCTCGTCATTCAAAAAAAGATGAAAACAATGATAGTGCTGAACCTGAAAGAAGCGTACCAATGAATCTAACTTGCGATCTTAGAGTTGGATAGCTTTGGGATTGAAGTTTAATTACAAGTTATACTTGATTGATAAATCATCGAAACTTAGATCTAGTGCCATCAAACTTCTCAGATAGGGTAATTCTTGATTCTCTAACACTGAAAGGACATTCCACTATAGGAAGAAGGACATGATTTGGTGCACATGTTGAAGTAGATCCAACCATTTCTATATCTTCACTTCCTGCCAATCTTGTTGTTCTTTATGGTAGTAAATTGAATTGATGCATCGCAAGCATTAACTCCCTCAATTGCTATTGTATTTGTGCCATTATACTCTTCATTTCAATAAGTTCTGCTATGATAACACTTAGAAAAGAGAAGATGTCTATTATCTCTTAAGACAAATAGAAGAGAGGACTTGAGAACAAAAAAAATACTCAAGACAATATCAGTTTAGAAGAAGGTAATCCGCAACTTCTAATATGCTTATATCTTATCAAGAAAAAGGGGTAATCCACTCTTAATCAAGATTAGACAAAGCTCTGATATTGTAGGTATACTCTTGTCAATTTGTCAAGGACAAGAATTTGATGAAAAAACAATTCAGATAAATGAGCCTTCACTCAAAGAAAGGTAACAAAATATAAATAAACAAGTATGTATATTGAAAGAAAAATTGGAATGGCTATTGCCAAAAGACAAAGAAACTAATGACCCTTGAAACTAGACTGGAAGCAAGAAAGGAGTTGAGAAGAGTGAAGAAGGCTTCACTCTTGTCTTTATATATACTATCTAACTAGGGGCTACGTGGTAATGTTCTATAGGACCTCTAATATGTATTGACTTTGTAGGACACATGCTTTGACTTACAAGGCAAGTTTTTCTACGTGTGGTCCACATAGTTAGCTTGGTCTTCAAGCTAACAATATGTGTGGTACATGGCCAACTTATTGACAACATTTTAAATCCAAAAAGTCAATTAAGGACACCTATAAAGTCAAAGCAGTGTCTATGAAGCTTCTAGAAAGCTTCTATATCAAATATTATAGAATTTACTTATTTTTATTTACTTTTACTTACTTCTACCTATTTATATATGTAATTATGAGTATATTCATGATAGTATGTCCGTGACAGACAATGCATTAAAATCAAAGGAAATATGAGGTTAATATAATTATAGTTGAGATCAACACATGTTTTTGAAGTTTAACTTTGAAATAAAGACTTCTATTGTAGAATGTCTTATATTATTTGAAAAAATCAAAAAAAATAATTAAAAAAATATGTAGGAAATTTTTATAGTTTTTCAATAAAGAAATAAGAATGTTGCAAATAAGTTAATTTTTAAATTTTCTTAAATAATTTTTTTGGAACTCTGTAATAAATAATAAGCCTATCATAAATAATTTCATGTAAAGAAAAAACTATAAGCAAGTACAAATGCACAATTTTATAATTGAAACCTTAGTAGAATCCACAATAAATTAAGTATTGATGATAAAAAATACAAATATTTTTTAATTTTTTTTTCTATCTTTTACATAAAAGACAACACTTCTATAAAGTATTATTGGAGTTGAAAATATATTATATTTTTCAAATGCTCTTATTCTATTAGACTTTTTTTATTCAATATCTTTGGAATTATTGCATATTATATTTTTTAGCCATTCTTTGGCTTAAACACATATAAATGGCTTTTCAAAAAATATTTTTTCCTTATACTTCTCTTTTTAAGGTATAATCTTTTATTAGAAGTAGCAATTATATTCAATTGAAAATATTGGTATCCATGATAAGGATAATTTGACTAAGACAAAAAAAACCTATCTATCACTACCAGATTAATGCATCAAGGCTAGAATAGATAGTTTGGTTTACACCATCTTTGATCTCAATATTCATATAATCATATTGTTCTTCTTTATATAATCATATTTTGAATTTTTTTAATTAATATAAATTTTGAGCTAAATATTCCTTTAATATTAAATAATAATTAAATAAAAGATTAAAATATATCAAAAAAATAATTAATAATGAATTACTTAAGCCTTAAAAAAAAAATCAAGGCTAAAAAGAGAAGTGTATTAAATTAATACAAATGATTCATTGATAATAAGATTAAGGTATCTAAGACTACCTTGATTTGGCTTTAAAGTTTTGATTTGCAATATTGTAGCTTCAATAGAGGCATCTTCTTCTTCTTCTTCTTCTTCTTCTTCTTTTTCTTCTTTTTCTTTATCTTTTATCATATCTATATCTAAGGATGTATGAAAGATATGAACTTCAAAAAAAAAAACTTAGCTATTTTTTTCACTTGTGATAGATTTTGTATACGGTACAAAATATATCATTTTGATAAAACAATCTACTATTATGAATATAGAATTATATGAACCTAAGACTAAAAGATCAATGATAAAATCCATAAAAATAGAAGACTATGGTTGTTTGGATATAAGCAATGATTGAAGAAGTCTATAAGATCAATAATGAAGAATTTCTAATTTTAAATAAATATTACATAACTAGAAAAAATCTTTCATTGTCTTCTTCATTTACAGCCACCAAAAATCTGTGGATATAAGCTTCAAAGTCTTATTGAAAATCATGATGTACTTCAAAAATGCGTAAATATGCTTCTCCTTTTGGAATACATAGGAGTTCTTTGAAATACAGTAGATTGTTCTTGAACTTGAACTTAGAAACATCATGAGATTTAAAAGAGGGATTCTTGATATCATCAACAAGAAGATCAAAGGACATACTTTATTGAATTTATTTGACAAAGATTGAATCAACATTCAATGTTGATTTTATTACTTAAAGATGAAAAATTTTCAACTTCAAGAAATTTATTTTTTTATTGATTAAAAGATTCATCTCTTTTTTTAATATAAGATATGAATGTTTAGAAATAATATCTAAAAAATATTATTTTTTAAATTGATAAGTAATTTTGAAATCAAATCTTGAAAAATATATGCTTTAATGGACTTGACGACAATCCAAAATATGTGCTGCCATAAAATATTTAAGATTCTTATAGTTTATATAAATAATGATTGGATTAGAAGTGCCTTCTAAATAATGGCACTATTTTTGAAAGAAATCTATAATTGCAAGAAGTTCTTTGTGGTGAATCTAGTAGTTGATTTTACTTACTAAAAAATTTCTTAAATAAAAAGCTACTAGGTGAAGTTCATCATTTATTCTCATTTGTGATAATACGACATCTAAAACAAAATCTGATGTATATGTATCTATAAAAAATGGCTTAAAAAAATTGATCAAAATAAAATTAGTACAAAAAAAGGGCTTCAAAGCTTCAAATACTACTTCTGGTTCTTGATTCTAGTGAAGTTTATCTTTACAAGTCAAATATATAAGTAAAGCTGTAATTTAAGAGAAGTCCTTCATATAGATCTCATACCAATTTGTAAATCTTAAAAAGTATTCAATAACTTTTATTATTTTTGGGATCTTTTAATCCATAATAGTTTGAATTTTCTTAAGATATGTAAGTCCAAAAGGCATGACATTGTATTCAAAATATCCATACTTAGTTTAAAACATAATATTTTATTTATTTCTTTTTTTTAAACGTACCAAATTATATGCTCTTTATAGATCTATTTTTATATAAATCTTAGCTTGATTCAACTCATCAAGAAGTCTACATATCAAAGTTAGTGGATACCTATTTTTGATGGTATTTTGTTAAATCTTCAATAACTGACATACAATCACAATGATCTATCTTTTTTCTTCACAAATAAAATTGGAGTTCCTATCGGAAATTTGGAATGGCATATGAAGTTCTTGGCCACATTTTCTTCAATATATTTTTTGAGTATAGCCAATTTATTTTGTAATAAATTACAAATTAGTCCAAATTATGGTTGAGCTCATTTTTGAAGGTCAATTGAATAATCATAGGAATGATGTTTTAAAAGAGTATCTACATTTTTCTTTTCAAATATATCTTAAAAATCTTGATATTGGCTTCAAATGCTACTTCAAGTTTTTTTACCATTAGAAATAGGTATTTGTAGAATAGATATTAATTTGTTTTTAAAAGATATTGATAAAATATATTAATAGTCTATATAATAGGAAATTCAGGAGGACGGATGAGTGATTTAGTTATTAAAAGTGGTTAATTATAGAATTATGATTAGAATCTGGAGAATCAGAGGAAAGTATATAGGAGTTGTAGAAGTTAATTAGGGTGCCAGACTATGATAGTCATGATCCGAGGGCCATCGCTGTGATAGTGTGAGCCGAAGTAAGCTTGGTGCTACCTCTTTCCTTTTGTTTGTTATTTTCTTTGAATAAGAGGATTGAGAGTTTCTGAATATTGTGAAGTGAATTATAGAATGGAAATGTGATTGGTATTATTTGAGCAGAAGAAAGATTGAATGCTGAAATCTGATTGTAGTTTAGCAGAGAAAATGAGTTTGTGTTTGTGTGAAACATTGTAATGTGAATGGCAGTTCTGTAAAAAGAATTCTAGTGATTGGAATGAAGGTAATTGTGTACTGAAAGCTGTGAAGGTGCAGTATTATAGTTGAAGATTATGAAGGTGAATATATTGGTAGAAATAGCAGTTATTGATATGATTGAATTGCTGTAAGTAAGAAACCAATAAGGTGAAGGAGGAGATTATAGTTTCTTTGTGTGTTTAGATATTGGAAATAGAGACGATATATTCAGGAGGTAATTGATTGTATGACCCTAACGTGAACGCTTAAGCAACTAGTCATTTTTCATATTTGAATCCTCCTATACGGATTTATTCTGAGAGGTTTCTTCTGGAATAAGTAAAACGAGCAATCACATTTTGGCGCCGCTGCCGAGGAGTGATAATAGCTTTGAGTGTTAGGATTTAATTACCAAACATGTAAGAAAATTGGTAATGAAAGACGATTTCCGTAGTGCTTGAAGCAAGATTATGGTTAATAAAAATAAGAGCATTGCATCGAAGAAAATAAATCAGTTGAGAGAAAGACAAGGATGAGTGCAAGGAAGGAACTTACTTAGAGAGGAGCAAGAACATAATCTTAAAAGGAAGCATTGAAAGAATTGGATTAAACCATGGTTGCAAGCTTGTCAGCGCATCCAAACATATTAAAAACCAGACAGACTGTTAATTCTGCAGTCGTGTGTATCGTTAGAAAAATTACCAAGAACACTTACGAAAAATTTTATTAACATTCCAGTGGAAATCTTGACGCCATTAACTGAAAGAGAAGGAGATGTAGAAGAATTTGGTACTCCATTGGATATTTTTCCAGTAAGAGATACCACTGAAATGAGCAATAGTAGCTCTTTAGATTGGCACAAATTGGTCACCAATAAAGATAACTATATTATATTTTAAAATTTGATGTTTTCACCTATAATTCAACCAATAAAACTAATTGCAAAAAATAACAATAAATAGAGGAGCACTAAGAACTCGAAAATTAGAATAAGAGAAAGCAGAGATTATTTTAAAATGAAGTTTAGCGGAACAAGAAATTCAATGGCATCAGAAGGACCAACCGTTCTAATTGTAGTACAAATGGGTGTAGTAGGCGATCGTACAACTAGTGTTGTGCTACTACCTATTTTTTGGGGATTTTTGGGTACAGATCGAGATCAACATTTATCTCAATTCTTGACGACATGTGTAGCCAATAATAGAAGAACAGAAGATATTTGGCTGAGATGGCTGCCAGCGACATAAAAAGACACAGCATTTGAGTGGTATAACCACCAACTTGTGGAATAATTTATCAATTGGGAGGCATTGAAAAATACATTTTTAGCCCATTTTTGATCAATTGGTTTTGAAGAACGTCTTAGAGAAAAATTAATGAATAGCAGAATGGTACCGGGGGAAGCGGTACAGTCATATTATGGTCGTGTAGCAGATATACTTCGAAAATGGCCAAATAACCAAATGCCTGAATCGTTTGTGTTGTCCATATTGGTTAATGGACTATACCCACTAGAATTGAAGATGTTTGTAAAAGAGGCCCAATCAGCCACCATTGCATCATCTCTTGAGCGAGCAATAGTATGAGAGGAATGTCACTATGATCAGAACTTAATAATTGGAGCCACGATGATTCCATCTCAAGGAGGTTATCTAATGACAAATTTGAATGACGCATCGGAAAGTTATCTAGGAAAGAATGATTATGGTATAATTTCACAGGAAATAGTGGATGCTATTCCATTGCAAGCTGTACCACCATCATCATCACACCCGAGTGTGTCTTATTCCGCGTATCAAAAATCAATACCTATGAAAGAATTGTCAAATGCATTGGTATCAAGGGATCTCAATGAGTCATTGCTGTTAACATTGACAAAAAAAGTGGATGAATTGGCTGTGAATCTGGCCAAGGATAAAGAAAAAAAGCATAAATCAATCAATATGCATCCCAATGTTTGATGCAGCAATTGTAAGGAGCAAGGTCATTTAGTAACAGAATGTCCTTCACCTCCCCAAATGATTGTACAATGTACCTTTTGCGGAGGCAAGCATATTACCACCAACTGTTGAAAATTACAGAAGCAACAACAACTTAGTAATCAGATAATGGCTCAACCAACTTCGTGGGATATCAATCAAGTACAAACGAATAATAGGTTTGGCTGGAATGGAAATCAAGCGAATAAACAAAACAAAAATTATTCCAATTTCCTAAACTTTGAATTTTACTAAGAAGGTATATCCAATACTCACGGATTGGTGATGAATCAATCAAGATATCATCAATATCTATGCATGAAAAAGCTAATGCCAGAGTCTATAGTAACAATGGATCAACCAGGATCCTTTACTCATTCGACATGGAACAAGCCTAGTAGGTATATATCGGTGGAGGCACCCAATATGCCTAATGGGGGTACAAGAAGACCACTTCGTTGTTTCCGTTGCAAACAAATTGATTATTATACCAATGAATGTCCCAATCCTAGAGCTAGTGACGATTATGCGCCAGTTTGTGGTAATTACAAGCAGTCGGGGCATACGTATCAACAATGTAATGCTCAGTTCAATGTTAATAATCAAGATCAGTAGATCCAAAGCCAAGGAAAATTTGAGGAGATAAATTGAGGTCCTCAAGATTCTTTGATAAATCCGTCAAAGCCATTCTTATCCGGAGTCAACAAAAGAGAAAAGGACCAATTCAACATTTGGGTAATCTCGATGTGAAAGACCAATTTGACTCAATTAAGGGACCATTCAATCCAGGTCTTGTTACGGGCTTCGTACCCAGTATGAGACCTGATTCGGTGGCACAACCCAATGAGGTTCCAATTGCGGAGGCTTCGGTTTCGTTCCAAGCAGTTCCAATCTCTACATAGTTTCAAAAAACGTCATATCCATTGAAAGATCCTCTCGGAGGCAGGAATTCTAAGGAAGCCCCGGGTGCTGTTCCAATTCCGAATCCAGGGCGGAAGAATATCTTATCTCATGGAGTAAAATTGAAACCAATGAAACGCAAAAGAGCATTGGAAATTACTTTCAATATGGAATCCTATGACATTCTAAAAGATTTGGATGTTATTCAGCCTTTAATTACCTTGAAGCAACTTTTGGCTGTAGCACCGAAATGTCGATCTACATTGAATTCAGCGCTAATACGATGAAGATCCCGCACTAAAGAAATTCATGAAATTAGCTTAAACGCAGATTCTGGAGCACCAACAATCGATGTATCAATCGATAGTATTTTAATTCTAGAGGTACAAGTCGATGGTGGCTCTAGTATGAATTTAATGAACGTGGATACAATGGAGGACTTGGATCTAAAGCAATTGCTACCTACGACATTGATTTTGCAAATGGCGGATCATAGTCGGGTAAAGCTAATGAGAATCTTACGTAATATTGCCATTGTAATCATGGGATTGACATACAAAATCGATTATATTGTATTTCGATTACAGAGTTCTATGCTATCGTATCCCATTTTATTGGACAGACCTTGGCTTTATCAAGTCAAAGCTAAGAACGATTGGCACTGAGATACATTGACAATTGGAAAAGGTCGGGACCAGATTGTTCTACAGATGTACTTGGTACAATATCATGGAGAATCTCAATTGCCAAAATCAAAATTTACATTGGATAACGAGAGTCAATTCATTGAGGCAGATGACGATACTATAGATTCACCGCAATTTGGGATAGGACAAAACACTTCAATAGCAAAGGCAAGAGTCTAGCAATGTAGAAGTCCCGACAAATATTTACTGCATTAGGAAGATGTGACTAATTCGGATCATGCTATTGCCAAATGGATGAACAATTCTGCAGTCAATAGAGTCAACATATTGGAACCAAATTTGGGTGGTTCCCATATGTCGGATAATACAAGATATTCAGATCAGGAGAAGACAATTAAATTAGAAGTTGTTGAAGACCCTGTGTGTCAATCTATTAACCTGGGCACCAACAAAATGCCGCAGCTAATTAAAATATATGTTGGTATTATCGGTACAGAATTGGATGTTTGAAAACAGTTTTTTATCCATCACAATTCTGCCTTTGCGTCGTCATATGCGGATTTGAAAGAGATTCCGGTTGACGTGTGTGAGCACCAAATTATTTTGGAGGAAGTTGTTACGCCAGTTCGTCATAGACAACACCGACTTAATCTAAAATATTTTTTTTTAGTGAAAGAAAAATTAGATAAACTTCTCGATATGGATTTTATTTATCTTGTTTTGCATAGTGCATGGGTGTCGCCAATTGTGATAGTATCGAAGAAGAATGGAAATTTTCAGGATTTTTGGAAACTTAATATGGCCACCAAGAAAGATTACTTATCATTACCTTTCACGGACAGTATGGATAACATGTTGTCATTATCACCATATAGTAAAAGAATAGGATTAGGGCACCAATTAAAGTCATTATGTGGTATTATTTTGAGTTGGCTGGAGTGCCATTTTCTTGTATTTCTTGTGTTTTTGAGAGTAGTAGTTCCAGTTAAGAGTTAACAGTGAGGAACTAGTCATAAGTGTCGATTGAAGATATTCCAAAATGGATGAGTCAGCAGCAACAACAATTGGAACTTCGAGATGTCCAAATCTTGAAATTGAAAGCTCAAGTCCTTGAACTGGATGAGTACAATGAAGACCTTTCAGCTCAATTGAGGTAGGAGCCGATGGAAGGATTGGAGGAAGAAGAAGAAGATTTGCACTTAGAACCGGAATCGGTGGAACTAATAACAGATACTGTGGCAATTGATTAATTAGATAGGCCAGAGGGATTACAATTTTTGTAGAGTTTTGTTAGATAATTTTTAGATAGGTATCAATTGAATATTTGCGAGGATGCTGCATAGATAAGAGTGGAGCTATGTAGAATAGATATTAATTCGTTTTTGAAAGATATTGGTAAAATATATTAATAGTCCATATAATAGGAAATTCAGGAGGATAGATGAGTGATTTAATTATTAAAAATGGTTAATTATAGAATTATAGTTAGAATCTAGAGAATCAAAGGAAAGTATATAGGAGTTGTAGAAGTTAATTAAGGTGCTAGACTGTGATAGTCATGAGCCGAGGGCCATCGCTGTGATAGTGTGAGCTGGGGTAAGCTTGGTGCTACCTCTTTTCTTTTGTTTGTTATTTTCTTTGAATAAGAGGATTGATAGTTTCTGAATATTGTGAAGTGAATTATGGAATGGAAATGTGATTGGTATTATTTAAGAAGAAGAAAGATTGAATGCTGAAATCTGATTGTAGTTCAGTAGAGAGAATGAGTTTGTGTTTGTGTGAAATATTATAATATGAATGGCAGTTCTGTATGAAGAATTCCAGTGATTGAAACGAGGGTAATTGTGTGCTAAAAGTTGTGAGGGTGCAATATTATAGTTGGAGATAATGAAGGTGAATATATTGGTAGAAATAGCAGTTATTGGTATGACTAAATTGCTATAAAGAAGAGACCAATAAGGTGAAGGAGGAGATTATAGTTTCCTCGTGTGTTTAGATATTGGAAATAGAGACGATACATTCAAGAGGTAATTGATTGTGTGACCCTAACGTGAACGCTTAAGCAACTAGTCATTTCTCGTGTTTGAATTCCCCTATACGGGTTTATTCTGGGAGGTTTCTTCTAAAATAAGTAAAACGAGCAATCATAGTATTATATAAATGACACAAGATAATTCTTCTTTTGCAACATGCAAGAGAGCTCTTTCACCTGCAAATATAGGTTTGATTTTACTTAACTTATGACTTTCTATTTGATTAAGTAAATTCTCAGTTATACTTTCAGAAAAGTCAAGACTATAAAAATTCCAATCTATTTTAAGATAATAATTTTTTGATCATGATAAACCTAAAATGACTAAATTAGAAAGATATTTAATAATATTAAATATTATAAAGATAATATGACTATTAATTATTACTTCACTTAGAAAGATTTTATGAATAATATCTCATGAAGACAATAAACAACCATCTATGACTTCTACATAGAAAAATTTAGTTTTCTTCACTAAAAGTATGTTATGTCTTTGAGCAAATTCTTCATTTAAAAAATATGTTGATACTCTTGAATCTAAAAAGATAAATGCTTTATGATAATAAGGTTTTAAAATAAAATTTATTATAAAACAAGAAGTCAATTTTGAAGAGAGAATAGGACCTTCACTAGGTATTGTATAAAATTCCAACTACATAATTCCTATTATAGCTGAACAAACTTATTTTCTAACATATTATTTTTTTTGATAGTTGTTGTTGTGATGTAACATGATTAATGACTAAAAATATATATATATATATATATATATATATATATATATATATATATATATATATATTATAGAAGATCTTATTTTAAAATATCATAGCAAATTATCTTAAAAAATAGGTAATAACTAAAAATAAAAAATAAAAAATGAAGGGTATTATTACTATATTTTTAAGAAATAGGCTTCTACTTATTTTGTAAGACCATAAATAAGGCAAAAAAAGTAGATTGAGATATAAAATAATAAAGGTATTTATAAAAGAAAATTAAAAATAGATTTTAGTAAAATTTACCTCAAAAAGCCAAGAATCGATACTTAGAGAAGATCAATTATCAACTTAGGTTGAAATCAAATTCCAAGGCACAAAATTACACACCTATGAGGATTCTAAGGTTCTTTGGTAGATTGGAGTTTGGAATTCAAGAATAGACTTAAAAAAAAAATAGACATTTATTTTATGTCAATTGAGTTAATATTTAGTTTTGGAAGGATTTTCAAAATTAGTTATATTCTTGTTTGTGTCACGAATTTAGAATACTGATTGGAAATCTAAACAAGAACCTCAAGAAGAATCGGTAAGAACTAGATTAATGAGATGAGTACAAGAACAACACTAGAGAGGTAAGTTAGAGCTCCAAGAGGTATATTGTCGAGACTGAGGATCTCTTCAGTCTTGGCTCCTATATATACCACAAGCTAAGAAGCCTCTCAAGTAGCTTCTACAAACTAGGAAGCTTCTCAAGCAGCTTCTATAAGCTAGGAAGCTTCTCAAGTAGCTTCTACAAACTATAAAGCTTTTCTAAAACCTTTTAGAATCTTCTACAACTTCTTAGTATATGTCCTTAACATCACCTCCCTCCTCCCTTTAGCTTTGAGGTCTTCGAGAAGCACTCCTATTATGAGTCAGTACCAACATAAGAAGTATAAAATTTATTGCATAGTGTCTGCAATATACTCCAATTATTGTTCGTATGTCAAGTAGTTCATTGGTTCTTGTAATCAACGATAGTGTCATACGCCTTTGATTTTTGACCAAGTATGAACTTCAATGTCTTCATTGTAAAAATACCTTGCAAACATTCCTTCGAGAAGATCACCATAGGGAGGTCCTACCTCAAACACAATCACTAGCGACCTGTTACTAAGTATCCTCCATCGTCTTTGTGGTACAAGCAGTTCTTCATATCGCGATCGTCTTCTTAAAATACTCGGTTGAGAAGATATGACTGGTATGATATCTATCTCTTGGCTATCCATATTAGACCAAAAAAATAAGTACTAAATATGAAAGAATGGGCTCAAGTTACAAATTTATAGTCTCTAACTATGTCTTTTAGAGGTTCCTTCTCTCCCTTCTTTGTAAGGCCGAGGATTAAGAGGCTTCAAGGAAAAGGGACTTCATTAAAAAACTTTTATCTAAAGGGCTTAGGTTTTTGAGGATAGCATCGATGAAACTCATGTATCTTTTACAACGTATTGATAAGATTTTCCGTTGGTTCTCCTGTGCGCTCACTGATGTCATAGCCGCTCCAATGCACTAGGTACTCCAATTTCTCTCACTTATGCCATAAATCTAGTACCTTTTATACCTCGTATTCCTTGTGGTTTTGAATTTCAATACTAGGTGGCAGACATTGCACTCTTTCAGGAAAAGGTAACTCTCAATAAGGCTCCAACAAAGAAATATATAAGACTGGATATACCTTCATAGCAGTTGGTAATCCCAGACGGCACGCCAATGGATTGATTTGCTTCTGGATGATAAATGGTCCCAATCTCTAGTAGTCCAACTTATCACATGGCTACTTGGTTTTGATATTCCGTTGAAGTTGCCATACTTTAACTCTAATTTTGAAAGTAGGTATCCAATTCCAAAATTTATCTACGAATGTCTTATAAGCTTCTAAGGCGGTTTGCAATTAAAGCTTCAACATAGTTTGAAGCTCTGATAGTTATTTTACAAATCCTTCAGTTGTCGGATTGTTATTGATTGACGGACTCAACAAATCAAGCTTTGGATGATACCCATAGTTAGAAAAGAATGGTGTTTGTTGAGTCGACGCATGAAGGGTGTTGTAATATGTAAACTCAGCTAACAATAGATATGCAATCCAATCATCTTGCTCATAGTTGATGCTGCATTATAAATACTACTCTAAAGTTTGATTCACCTGTTCTATTTGGCTGTCAGTTTGAGGATGGAAAGCCAAAGAAAGCTTGATATCCACCTTCAATATCTCAAAGAGAGATCTCTAGAACTTTGATACGAATTAGGTTCTTTGATCCAACACGATATCATCTAGTAAACCATGATATCGATACACACCATCAAAGAAGAGCCTTTCTATGTCTTTGCTTGATGATGTTTTCTTGCAAGGGACAAAGTATGCCATCTTTGTAAGCCGATCTACGACAACAAAGATGCTGTCAAATGAATTTGATGACGGCAAGTCCATAATGAAGTCAATGGAAACTAAAGACCATGGTCGATGTAGAATAGGCAATGGCTGAAGAAGACCATGAGGACGATGCCAAGGATTCTTGGATCTTTATACAAATGTCATAAGAGAGAAAAAAATCCTTGATATCCTTTCATATTTGGGGCCTCTAAAAATCTCAAGAAATAAGTTCCAAGGTCTTATTGAATCCAAAATGTCTCACAACTAGAAATTCATGTCGAGATTAGAGAACTTGGAGTTGTGTTGGTCCTTTTGGAATATACAACCACTCTTCAAAGTATAAAAGCTTTCTTTCTTCCTTGAATTTGTCATTATTGACACATTGCGTGATATTGAGGGCTATAGAATCTCCAATAGTTGAAGTACGTACTTAGTTGAGGAAGTCAGTATCAATTGACACTATAACAGAGTAAAGCCTGAATTGTTTCGACTTCAATAATGTTGTATACTATTGATCAAACGTTGCTTCTCTAGCCTTTGGCACTAGACACGATCTCCTTGATAATGCATTGGATATTCATTGTTGCTTCCCAAGACGATAAGTAATAACAAAGTCAAACTTGGATAGTAACATATTCCATCGAGCTTGATGACAATTCAGAATCTGAGTCGACATGAAGTACTTCAAATTCTTGTGATCCATGCATATGATCACCGGATGTACAGCTCCTTCGAGAAAGTGACGCCACTCTCGGAAAGAATCCACTATCGCAAGAAGTTCTTTATCATGGATCTCATAGTTGATCTTGACAACAGAAAACTTTCGAGAGTAGAATACAATCAAATGAAGCTTCTCGTTTGTACTTATTTGCGAAAGTATAACTCCCATAGTAAAATCTGAAGCATCGATCTCCAAATAGAAGGCATTTATAAAGTATGGATGTACCAAGATTAGAGCCACAGTAAATGCCATCTTAAGATCTTAAAATATTTTTTCTGCTAGAAGTCCCCATTCAAGCTTGTCTTTAAATTTCAACCAAGTGAGCAGAGCAGCAACTTGAGAATAATTCTTGATGAAGATCTGATAGAAGTTAGCAAAGCCAAGAAAGCATTGTACATCTCTAATTGTCTTTGCAACTTTCCATGATAGGATTGCTTCTACCTTCTTAGGATCCATCTTCAAGCCTTCCGTAGTTGCAATAAATCCTAAAAATTCTATTTCAGTTTGGTTAAACAAGCACTTCTCAAACTTGGCATAAAGTCCTCGCTTGCAGAGTTTTTCAAAGACCAGACAAACGTATTTCTCATGCTCTTCTATGTTCTTAGAAAATATCAAAATATTATCTAGATAGATGACAACAAAATTATCAAGGTGCTCTCAAAAGATGTCATTCATCACGTTGTCGTGTTGTAACATGAGTATACCGTGAAAATATAAAGAAAGGGGACTTTTATTAATGTTCAGTTACCTCGAATATTAGGAGCATTGACCAACTCCAGTACAAATATTGAGTGGCCAGGTTCAGTCACCCCGTTACAGTCAGCCGAGCGATACTGAAATGCTCCGTTCGATTCCATTAACGAGAGTCAGCAGGAAGAGAAAGGACCAATTCACACGACGGGTGAGCTTGGTTCGAAGAGCCAATTGGATCCAATTTCAAGAATCCAATCCGGGTCCTCTTACCCAATATGAGACTTGAATTGGCCGGGCAACCCAATGCAAATCCAATTACGAGACATCCGGGTCTTACTACTGGACTCTTAGCTAATATGAGACCTGAATTGGTCGGGCGAGTCAATGTGGTCCCAATTACGGGGTTTCGATTATGTTTCAAGCTGTCCTGTTCTCTGTGCCGTTTGAGGGAACGTTGTTTTTGGTAAAAGGATCTCTTAAAGGTAAAAACGAGGGAGTAAGCTATGACGGCGAGAGCCAATTTTGGATCTAAGCTCAGACGGCTGGAACCAATTCCGGATCCAAGACGGAAGATTGAAGGAATTCAGAGGATAAGGTTAGGGGGAGAATAAGTTTTGGGGGGGTTTTTTTTTTTTTTTTTTTCAGATTGGGGGAGTTTTTTGGATTGAAGAGCTAGCTTCAAGCTTTTTTTTCAAGCTTACTAGTTCGGTTTTATTAGAGGTTTTTTTTTGAAGATCAGGGATTGGAGAGGAGCTTCATGCTTCGGGTCGGGGAAGAAAAGACGGAGAATTGGGTTTTTCTTCTTCATAGGGTTTTGGGAAGACTGAGGCAATCGTTACTCAAGTCAGTGTTGTAATGGTGAATCGGGATTTTTTAATGAAGTGGGTTTGATTATTCATGACTGTTTTATGAAATCGAGTTACGTCTGTGATTGAAGAATTAAAAGGGTGTCTATAGGATTGAGTATGCGGAGTGCATGAAATTTATTGGGTTAATCTAACAAGACAGTCAGTGGATACAAGATCGTAAGTACAAAGCGATATCGGAGATTAGCGGATTGGGTTGTTCGGGGTTCTCTGTAATGTCTAGAGACCTACCAGCTGCTACAAAAAGGACTTCGACAAGCAGTCGAAGGACATCCGTATAGATTTACGGTGTATTCTTACAGTCGTTTATATTCCAGCAGTCAAAAACTGATAGACTGCTTGACTATTGGTGAATCTCCATACTACCTTCTACAGCCAGATGCCCGACGCGTTCTTGAGCAGGAAAGCACGTAATATGACAAAAGTGGTGAACCCGACGTGAAAGCTTGAGGTGGAAGGTATTGGATTTTGTTTGGTTTTATTTTTATTTTATGGAAAACGAAAATAAAAATTTTGAAGGATTTTTGGGAGGAGTTTCTGGTGAGGATTCTTCTAAAGGACAAGATATGCACATGGATCCGTCTATTGCTAGTATGTTTCAAGCCTTCTCATTATCAATGCAGCAACAGCAAAGCAATGATCGAAAGGAAGCTTTGGCAACCAAAGCATTGCAAGCAGTGGTCAATAAAATTGATCTATTTGATGGAAGGAATATTTCAAGGTATTTAAGATGTTATGTTCATGAAATGGAATTAAATCGGGTTTCTGAGAAGAAAATGGTTGAATTATTTGGACTTGCCACGATACCGAAGATAAGAGACCATATTACATCGATTACGGATCATTATGGGAATTCATGGGAGGTTTTTTCACATGCATTGAAAGACGAATATTTCTTGGAAGATGCTGATCACGTTACTAAGAAGCTATTTCTGGAATGGATTGAACGGCCCAATAAGAATTTGCAAGCAACAAAGCTACTAAGGGAATTTGAGAGGCAGTACTCTCAATTATCGAAGGTAGAAAAATTGACATTGGAGCCGAACAAAGTTGATCTATTTCTTCAAGCTGCTGATGGAGAATTGCAAGAGAAATTAGAACCCCTTCTTGAAGACAAAGAAGAAGATGAAGGATTGACAACGAAGTGGAAGAACGTTGAAGATGCGGTGGGGTTGCTTACAAAAAAAGAAAGGAGGAAGGATAGGAGCAATATTCAGAAAAAAGTACAAGCACCCAAAGCTCCAGTACGTACAACACCACCGACAATGCCTACAATTCAACCTTCAACATCCTTGTCAAAGAAAGCACATATGGGTATGGAAGAAATTATACGAGGAATGCGAGATCTTCAAATCAAATTGGCAAGACTTGAAGAGAATACTTCTATAAACAATTCGAAGAATGTTTCAAAACAAGGATATGTACAAAGATGCATTTGGTGTGATGATGCTTCACACACTAGAAAAGATTGCAATGAATTTAATAATATGATACGGTAGGGAATTATTTGCTAAAAAGATGGGAAGATAGCATTGAAAGATAGGGAGGATCTTCTTCAAACCAATTTTGGCAAGGGAGGAATGAGAGCATTGGTTCAAGATTACATAAAAGAACATGAAACAGTAGTACGAGAAAGTGCAAGTTATGGTACTAGAGTAGATGATGAAATTGGTGGAAGTACGGAAACTAGTGAGTTTTAGGCTTCTGTCGTTTTTACAATGCAAGAAGGGAAATTACCTCGAGAAGCGTTATTGAGAACTGCAGCTACAATACGAGGAAGAAGAGGTTGGGAGGATCCTGTTGAGTCTCTTTCAGTTCATGCATATATTGCTAAGAGCCAACATGAAGCTTTGATGGAAGAAAAAAGACGAGGAAATTTTGATGATACTAGAGAAGGAAATTCTTCTAAGAGGCAAACTCGAGGAGACAAGGCTCGGGAGGCAGCTTCACAAGAATTGCCTGTTAAGGATACCTCAGCATCATTGGGAGAAAAAACAAAGGAGACAAAAGATAAGGGCAAATCAATTGCTTATAAGCTACTTTCTGACATTGAAGCGGCAACAAATTTGAAAGGGGTGTTGGAAGAACGTATATTAAATGCTAAGGTGGAATTCACATTGAAAGAAGTCTTGGAAATTGCAAAGAAGGAGTTTCATGATGTTATCATTGACAGCATTAAGCGAAAGAGGCAATTAATGGATGAAATTAGAATGAGTCATGCTATTGATGCAAGAATATATAGAGATGAAGAAGAGGTTGATATTGGTTACAAGCAACCAACAAATGAAAAGAATGGGTATAATCAACGAGTACGTTTCGAAGATTCTAGTGACAAAGAAATGAAAACTTTGAGCTATTATACTCGAAGCATTGGGCAAGGGCAACTACTGAGGTATTGGTGAAAGTAGGAGATATAGAAGAACCAATTGTTGCTTTAGTCGACCATGGTTCTGAAATAAATCTCATGTCTAAAGATCTTTATAAGAAGCAAAAATGGCCAATTGATATGGAACATGGATGGGCAATACGAGCAGCTAATAACACACGGGGCAAATTATATGGAGCTTGTCCAGATGTCAAAATTCGGATTGGGGATGTTGCGACGGAGCAACATTTCTTTGTTCAAGATACAACGTCTTATCCGTTGATTTTAAGACAACCTTATATTATGGCAATACAGATGGAAACAAAAGTACTTAACGATGGTTCTACTTATGCAAGGGTACGGAGCGAAGTTGGGAGGATAGCTGTACAATTTCTAACAATACCTCCTAACCATGAACAGAATCGAGATAAGTTGAAAGAGAAACCATTGCCAAAGATTGTTAAAAGATTTAAGGATTTTGGGGAGGTACCACTGTAAAGCGAGATTATGGAGGTACAAAGGAGGAGGTACTCTCGCGAGATGAAGGTGCCTTTGATGCGAGTTTTATTGGTATATTGGAGAATGGAAATATTATGTATAAGAAAGTTGATGATTTTAAAAGAAAAGAAAGAAAAAGATTATATGATATTGAAGGACAATTACGCAAGTTAGGTACATTGCAAGATGATGAGAGGATTTTAGGTGTTTATGAGGAAAATGGACTGGAAGATTCATTGGAATTGATTACATCTATTGGATTAGGGGATAATGATAAGATTGTTGAGATTCATTCAAGAGAGGTTTATACCATGCTTGAATCTTTTTAAGCACTAGAAGTCACTGTAGAGACGAGATATAAAACGGCAGATAAGAAGGTAAAGCCTGTTGCTGGACCATTATCAGAGGATTCTAAAGAACAAATGGGAGAAGCATCAAAAGAAGCAAGTTTAAGAGATCCAGTGAGTATTGGACATCAGTTTACTAAAGAGACTTTTGAAGAATTGAAGATTGGTTCTGATGGTTCTTTATTGTCGGAGGAAATTATTTGTTTCAAAAAGATGTTGGCTAAACAAGGTAGATCGTTTGCCTTCGAATCTCATGAAATTGAGTGTGTGGATCCAAATATTGTAACACCTATGGTTATCTTCACTGTACCACATGTACCTTGGAATCTAAGACTGATTCCAGTATCGAGGGCACATTTACGTAAATTGCTTGAACTATTAAAAGAAAAGATAAAGATGAAAATATTCGAACCTTCATTTGCGCCGTATTCTAGTCGATGGTTTACGGTACCTAAGAAGAATGGGTCACTACGGTTTATTCAAGATATGCAACCGATGAATGCAGTAACTGTCAGGAATGTAGGAATTGGGCCTATTGTGGATGAATTTGCTGAGGCGTTTGCTAGAAGGGCGATCTATTCAATGGGTGACTTGTATTCAGGTTATGATCAATTTCAACTTATCAAAAGAAATAGAGATATGACAACAATGAGGACACCACTTGGATTGGTTAGAATGTGCACTCTTCCTCAAGGCACAACCAACTCAGTTGCACATATGATGAATGGGATGAATAAGGTATTTAGAGTTTTTATTCTGGAAAAGACTATGCCTTTTTTGGATGATGTTCATATAAAAGGGTGCAGAGAAGGAGACAAGGATGAAACTTTAGATACGAGGGGGTGTCGCAAATATGTTATTGATCATATACAAGATTGTAAAAAGATTTTAACTCGGCTTGGAGAAGTTCATCTTACATTATCGGGTATGAAGTCCGTATTTGGAGTACGAGAGGTTGTGATTGTTGGACATTTATGTGGATCTTACGAAAAAAAACCAGATCCGACTAAAGTTGATGCAATTGGAAGGATGAAAGAGGATTGTGATTCTTTAACAGAGGTTCGCAGGTTTTTGGATGCATGTGTATTTTATCGAATTTGGGTCCCTCATTTTGCTCACATAGCGGATCCATTATATGAACTGTTACGCAAGGGTTACCGATTTAAATGGAAAGAAAGGCATATTCAGGCAATGCAAAGATTGAAGAAATTATTGATGTCACCTCCAATATTGAGGAAGGTTGATTATAAGTGCAATAGACCAGTGATTCTTACTGTGGACGCTAGTCCAATTGCCATTGGATGGGCTGTGGGTCAAGATACTTCCAGTGGGAATAGATTTGCTGTTCAATATGGAGCTAAAGTTTTAAGTATTCGTCAACGTGCATATTCGCAAGTCAAAAGAGAACTTTGGGGAGTCGTTTTGGCTATGAAAGCTGAAAAGGACTATTTGATTGAGGCAGTAGTAGTAATTGAAATAGATTGCTTGCCATTGCTTGGAATGATTATTAACTGTTCAACGCCAGATATTGCAATGTTGAGATGGATTGCTTATATTAAGTCACCAAAGTCCAGAATTTAAGCATATTACTGGGAAGGACAATTTAGTAGCAGACATGCTATCTCGAGTAAGATACGAGAGGGAGGACGAAATAGTTGAAGGCATTGATGACGTCGGATTGAAATTTTATTCAATATCAAATCTCAACAGAGAAGACAAGCTATTTCTTGAAGAATCTTATGAAGGAGAATTATTGGATATTGGTTATTACTTGAATACCTTGACTAAGCAAGGAAATTGGTCTACAGGAAAATTCAAACAAATAAGAAAAAAAACATATGGATTTTTGCTTCGAGATGGATTCTTATGGAAGAGACCGAAGAAAGGAATTGGGATGCCACGACGAGTGATAGGCAAAAAGGAAGAAAAACTAAAATTATTGAAAGAGTTTCATGATATTTTATGGGCAGGGCATAGAGGAATCTGGACTACTTTTGCTAAACTCAAGGAACGATATTGGTGGAAAAATATGTATCAAGATGTGCTCTCATTTGTAGAGTCATGTGAAATCTGTCAATCGTATTCTAATATCCGACATCGAGATGGTCTTCATCCTACGTATCATCTGGCTATTCATTTTAAATGGGTTGTTGATTTGGTTATTATGCCGGTTGGGTTATGGCAGATGAGATATTTGGTTTTAGCTCGCGAAGATTTATCAAATCAACTAGAAGGAAGAGCATTGAGGACAAAATCTACGGAGGGAATTTGTAGGTTTTTGCTTGAAGATGTCATTTGCCGCTACGGATGCGTAGGAAAAATCACTGCAGATCGTGGAGAATTAAATGCACAAGAAGCTCGTAAGTTCTTTGAAAGATGTGGAGTTAAACTATCACTGACTACTGCTTATAATCCAGAAGGGAATGCAATAAGCGAACGCGATCACCCACCGATTGTGAAAGCATTGATTAAAGCTTGTAATAGAAAAGTTAAAGAGTGGCCACGACTTTTGTCATTTGCATTATGGGCTGATCGAACAACACATAGTTCAATGACAGGATATATGCCAGTAGAACTTATGACAGGTCAAAAACCAATTATGTCGATTGAAGAAAAGGTACTTACTTGGAGTATGCTACCATGGGAAGATGGATTGACAAGAGAAGAACTTCTGGCTATTAGGATTCGACAATTGGAGCAAAGAACGGAAGATGTCCAGATAGCATTGGGAAGGTAAAAAAGAGCAAGGTTATAAAACAAGGCGCGATTCGATAAGCAACATCGATTGAGACAAAAAGCAATCGAAGAAGGTGACTGTGTACTTGTTTATGACAATAGTCTAGATAATCAACATATTACTTTGCGGAAATTTTCAAAACGTTGCTTTGGACCATATGTAGTAACAACTGTTCATGATAATGCGACTTACTCATTACGAGAGTTAGATGGTACAAAATTGAAAATACCAATTGCAGGGAAGCGAGTAAAAATATTTAAACAAAGACACACGGAGATGAATATGGAAGACCTTAATGAAGGTATAGAGATTCCGCAGCAAGAAGATGAAAGTGATTTGGATAATGAAGGTGACGAAGACGAATAGGGCAAAGACGTAGAGAATATATTCTGAATCAAACAGCAATTGGATAAATTGGTGCATATTGGAGGATGCACAGGTTTAGAGGGGGTGGATGTCGTGTTGTAACATGAGTATACCGTGAAAATATAAAGAAAGGGACTTTTATTAATGTTCAGTTACCTTGAATATTGGGAGCAACGATCAACTCCGGTGCAAATACTGAGTGGCCAGGTTCAGTCACTCTGTTACAGTCAGCCGGTGTCGTGTTGTAATACGAGTATACAGTGAAAATAAAAAGAAAGGGGAATTTTATTAATATTCAGTTACCTCGAATATTGGGAGCATCGACCAACTCCAATACAAATACTGAGTGGTCAGGTTCAGTGACTCCGTTACAGTCAGCCGAGGCATACTGAAATGTCCCATTCGATTCCAATAACGGGAGTCAGCAGGAAGAGAAGGACCAATTCACACGACGGGTTCGAGGAGCCAATTGGATCCAATTTCGATAATCCAATCCGGGTCCTCTTATCCAATATGAGACCTGTATTGGTGGAACAACCCAATGCAGTCTAGTTACGGGAAATCCAGGTCTTACTACGGGTCTTAGCCAATCTGACGCGAGGACCAATTTGACCCAATTACGGGAACATCCAGGTTACTACAGGCATCTTTACCAATATAGGACCTGAATTGGTCGGGCGACTCAATGTGGTCACGATTACGGGGTTCGATTCTGTTTCAGGCTGTCCTGTTCTCTGTGCCGTCTCAGGGAACATTGTTTTCGGTAAATGGATTTCTTAAAGGTAAAAACGGAGGAGAAAGCTTGGTGGCGAGAGTCAATTTTGAATCCAAGTTGAGGTGAGAGCCAATTTCGGATCCAAGCTTGAGGTGGGAGCCAATTCCGGATCTAAGACGGAAGATTGAAGAAATTCAGAGGATAAGGTTAGGGGGGATATAGTTTTGAGTGTGGGATTTTTTTTTGAGGGGAATCGGGGGGAGCGAGTTTTCAAGCTTTTGCAAGGTTACTAGTTCGGTTTTCATTGGAGGTTTTTGGAAGATCAAGGGAATTAGAGAGAGGAGCTTCATGCTTCGGGTCGGGGAAGGGAAGACATAGAATTTGGATTTTTCTTCTTCGTAGAGTTTTGGGAAGACTGAGACACTCGCTGCTGAAGTCAGTATTGTAATGGTGAATCGGGATTTTTAAATGAAGTGGGTTTGAATACTCTTGACTGTTTTGTGAAATCGAGTTACGTCTGTGATTGAAGGATTAAAAGGGTGTCTATAGGGTTGAGTATGCGGAGTGAATGAAATTTATTGGGTTAATCTAACAAGACAGTCAGTGGATACAAGATCGTAAGTACAAAGCAGTATTGAAGATTAACAGTTTGGGTTATACGGGGTTCTCTGTAACGTCTAGAGACCTACCAGCTGGGGCAAAAAGGACTTCGACAAGCAGTCAAAGAGCATCCGTATAGATTTACTGTACATTGTTGCAGTCGTTTATATTCCAGCAGTCAAAAACTGATAGACTGCTTGACTATCGGCGGATCTCCATACTACCTTCTACAGCCAGACGCCCGACACATTCTCGAGCAGGAAAGCACGTAATACGACATAAGTGGTGAACCCGACGTGAAAGCTTGAGGTAGAAGGTATTGGATTTCGGTTGATTTTATCTTTATTTTTATGGAAAACGAAAATAAAAATTTTGAAGGATTTTTGGAAGAAGTTTCTGTTGGGGAGTCTTCTAAAGGACAAGATATGCACATGGATCCATCTATTGCTAGTTTGTTTCAAGCCTTCTCATTGTCAATGCAGCAACAGCAAAGCAATGATCGAAAGGAAGCTTTGGCAACCAAAGCATTGCAAGCAGTGGTCAATAAAATTGATCTATTTGATGGAAGGAATATTTCAAGGTATTTAAGATGTTATGTTCGTGAAATGAAATTAAATCGGGTTTCTGAGAAGAAAATGGTTGCACTATTTGGACTTCCTACGATACCGGAGATAAGGGACCACATTACATCGATTACGGATCGTTGTGGGAATTCATGAAAGGATTCTTCACATGCATTGAAAGACGAATATTTCTTGGAAGATGCTGATCGCGTTACTAAAAAGCTGTTTCTGGGATGGATTGAACGGCCCAATAAGAATTTGCAAGCAACAAAGCTACTAAGGGAATTTGAGAGGCAGTACTCTCAATTATCGAAGGTAGAAAAATTGACATTGGAGCCGAACAAAGTTGATCTATTTCTTCAAGCTGCTGATGGAGAATTGCAAGAGAAATTAGAACCCCTTCTTGAAGACAAAGAAGAAGATGAAGGATTGACAACGAAGTGGAAGAACGTTGAAGATGCGGTGGGGTTGCTTACAAAAAAAGAAAGGAGGAAGGATAGGAGCAATATTCAGAAAAAAGTACAAGCACCCAAAGCTCCAGTACGTACAACACCACCGACAATGCCTACAATTCAACCTTCAACATCCTTGTCAAAGAAAGCACATATGGGTATGGAAGAAATTATACGAGGAATGCGAGATCTTCAAATCAAATTGGCAAGACTTGAAGAGAATACTTCTATAAACAATTCGAAGAATGTTTCAAAACAAGGATATGTACAAAGATGCATTTGGTGTGATGATGCTTCACACACTAGAAAAGATTGCAATGAATTTAATAATATGATACGGTAGGGAATTATTTGCTAAAAAGATGGGAAGATAGCATTGAAAGATAGGGAGGATCTTCTTCAAACCAATTTTGGCAAGGGAGGAATGAGAGCATTGGTTCAAGATTACATAAAAGAACATGAAACAGTAGTACGAGAAAGTGCAAGTTATGGTACTAGAGTAGATGATGAAATTGGTGGAAGTACGGAAACTAGTGAGTTTTAGGCTTCTGTCGTTTTTACAATGCAAGAAGGGAAATTACCTCGAGAAGCGTTATTGAGAACTGCAGCTACAATACGAGGAAGAAGAGGTTGGGAGGATCCTGTTGAGTCTCTTTCAGTTCATGCATATATTGCTAAGAGCCAACATGAAGCTTTGATGGAAGAAAAAAGACGAGGAAATTTTGATGATACTAGAGAAGGAAATTCTTCTAAGAGGCAAACTCGAGGAGACAAGGCTCGGGAGGCAGCTTCACAAGAATTGCCTGTTAAGGATACCTCAGCATCATTGGGAGAAAAAACAAAGGAGACAAAAGATAAGGGCAAATCAATTGCTTATAAGCTACTTTCTGACATTGAAGCGGCAACAAATTTGAAAGGGGTGTTGGAAGAACGTATATTAAATGCTAAGGTGGAATTCACATTGAAAGAAGTCTTGGAAATTGCAAAGAAGGAGTTTCATGATGTTATCATTGACAGCATTAAGCGAAAGAGGCAATTAATGGATGAAATTAGAATGAGGCATGCTATTGATGCAAGAATATGTAGAGATGAAGAAGAGGTTGATATTGGTTACAAGCAACCAACAAATGAAAAGAATGGGTATAATCAACGAGTACGTTTCGAAGATTCTAGTGACAAAGAAATGAAAACTTTGAGCTATTATACTCGAAGCATTGGGCAAGGGCAACTACTGAGGTATTGGTGAAAGTAGGAGATATAGAAGAACCAATTGTTGCTTTAGTCGACCATGGTTCTGAAATAAATCTCATGTCTAAAGATCTTTATAAGAAGCAAAAATGGCCAATTGATATAGAACATGGATGGGCAATACGAGCAGCTAATAACACATGAGGCGAATTATATGGAGCTTGTCTAGATGTCAAAATTCGGATTGGAGATGTTGCGACAGAGCAACATTTCTTCGTTCAAGATACAACGTCTTATCCGTTGATTTTAGGACAACCTTATATCACAGCAATACGGATGGAAACAAAGGTACTTGACGATGGTTCTGCTTATGCAAGGGTACGGAGCGAAGATGGGAGGAAAGCTGTACAATTTCTAACAATACCTCCTAACCATGAACGGAATCGAGATAGGTTGAGGGAGAAACCATTGCCAAAGATTGTTGAAGGATTTAAGGATTTTGGGGAGGTACCACTGTAAAGCGAGATTATGGAGGTACAAAAGAGGAGGTACTCTCGCGAGATGAAGGTGCCTTTGATGCGAGTTTTATTGGTATATTAGAGAATGGAAATATTATGTATAAGAAAGTTGATGATTTTAAAAGAAAAGAAAGAAAAAGATTATATGATATTGAAGGACAGTTACGCAAGATAGGTACATTGCAAGATGATGAGAGGATTTTGGGTGTTTATGAAGAAAATGGGCTGGAAGATTCATTGGAATTGATTACATCTATTGGATTAGGGGGTAATGATAAGATTGTTGAGATTCATTCGAGAGAGGTTTATACCATGCTTGAATCTTTTCAAGCACCAGAAGTCACTGTAGAGACGAGATATAAAACGGCAGATAAGAAGGTAAAGCCTGTTGCTGGACCATTATCAGAGGATTCTAAAGAACAAATGGGAGAAGCATCAAAAGAAGCAAGTTTAAGAGATCCAGTGAGTATTGGACATCAGTTTACTGAAGAGACTTTTGAAGAATTGAAGATTGGTTCTGATGGTTCTTTATTGCCGGAGGAAATTATTTGTTTCAAAAAGATGTTGGCTAAACAAGGTAGATCGTTTGCCTTCGAATCTCATGAAATTGGGTGTGTGGATCCAAATATTATAACACCTATGGTTATCTTCACTGTACCGTATGTACCTTGGAATCTAAGGCCGATTCCAGTACCGAGGGCACATTTACCTAAATTGGTCGAACTATTGAAAGAAAAGATAAAGATGAAAATATTAGAACCTTCATTTGCGCCGTATTCTAGTCGATGGTTTATGGTACCTAAGAAGAATGGGTCACTGCGGTTTATTCAAGATATGCAGCCGGTGAATGCTGTAACTGTCAGGAATGCAAGAATTGGACCTATTGTGGATGAATTTGTTGAGGCGTTTGCTGGAAGGGCGATCTATTCAATGGATGATTTGTATTCAGGTTATGATCAATTTCAACTTGCCGAAGGAAGTAGAGATATGACAACGATGAGGACACCACTTGGATTGGTTAGAATGTGCACTCTTCCTCAAGGCGCGACCAACTTAGTTGCGCATATGATGAATGGGATGAATAAGGTATGGAGAGATTTTATCCCGAAAAAGACTATGCCTTTTCTGGATGATGTTCCTATAAAGGGGTGCAGAGAAGAAGACAAGGATGAAACTTTAGATACGAGGGGGTGTCGCAGATATGTTGTTGATTATATACAAGATTGTAAAAAGATTTTAACTCGGCTTGGAGAAGTTCATCTTACATTATCGGGTATGAAGTCCGTATTTGGAGTGCGAGAGGTTGTAATTGTTGGACATTTATGCGGATCTTACGGAAGAAAACCATATCCGACTAAAGTTGATGCAATTGGAAGGATGAAAGAGGATTGTGATTCTTTAACAGAGGTTCGCAGGTTTTTGAATGCATGTGTATTTTATCGAATCTGGATCCCTCATTTTGCTCACATAGCGGATCCATTATATGAACTGTTACGCAAGGGTTACCGATTTGAATGGAAAGAAAGGCATATTCAGGCAATGCAAAGATTGAAGAAATTATTGATGTCACCTCCAATATTGAGGAAGGTTGATTATAAGTGCAATAGACCAGTGATTCTTACTGTAGATGCTAGTCCAATTGCCGTTGGATGGGCGGTGGGTCAAGATGATTCAAATGGGAGTAGATTTGCAGTTTGATTTGGGGCTAAAGTTTTAAGTATTCGTGAGCGTGCATATTCGCAAGTCAAAAGAGAACTTTGGGGAGTCGTTTCGGCTATGAAAGCTGAAAAGGACTATTTGATTGAGGCAGTAGTAATAATTGAAACAGATTGCTTGCCATTGCTTGGAATGATTATTAACTGTTCAACGCCAGATATTGCAATGTTGAGATGGATTGCTTATATTAAGTCACTAAATCCAGAATTTAAGCATATCACTGGAAAGGACAATTTAGTAGCAGACATGCTATCTCGAGCAAGATACGAGAGGGAAGACGAAATGGTTGAAGACATTGATGATGTCGGATTGAAATTCTATTCAATATCAAATCTCAACAGAGAAGACAAGCTATTTCTTGAAGAAGCTTATGAAAAAGAATTATTGGATATTGGTCATTATTTGAATATCTTGTCTAAGCAGGGGAATTGGTCTACAGAAAAATTCAAACAAATAAGAAAAAAAGCATATGGATTTTTACATCAAGATGGTCTTCATCCTACGTATCCTCTAGCTATTCATTTTAAATGGGTTGTTGATTTGGTTATTATGCCAGTTGGGTTATGGCAGATGAGATATTTGGTTTTAGCTCGTGAAGATTTATCAAATCAAGTAGAAGGAAGAGCATTGAGGACAAAATCTACAGAGGGGATTTGTAGGTTTTTGCTTGAAGATGTCATTTGCCGTTACGGGTGCGTAGGAAAAATCACTGCAGATCGTGGAGAATTAAATGCACAAGAAGCTCGTAAGTTCTTTGAAAAATATGGAGTTAAACTATCACTGACTACTGCTTATAATCCAGAAGGGAATGCGAAAAGTGAACGCGGTCACCCGCCGATTGTGAAAGCATTGGTTAAAGCTTGTAATGGGAAGGTTAAAGAGTGGCCACGGCTTTTGTCATTTGCATTATGGGCTGATCGAACAACACATAGTTCGGTGATAGGATATATGCCAGTAGAACTTATGACAGTTCAAAAACCAATTATGCCGATTGAAGAAAAGGTACTTACTTGGAGTATGCTACCATGGGAAGATGGATTGACAAGAGAAGAACTTCTGGCTATTAGGATTCGACAATTGGAGCAAAGAACGGAAGATGTCCAGATAGCATTGGAAAGGTTAAAAAGAGCAAGGTTACAAAACAAGGCGCGATTCGATAAGCAACATCGATTGAGACCAAAAGCAATCGAGGAAGGTGACTAGGTACTTGTTTATGACAATAGTCTAGATAATCAACATATTACTTTGCGGAAATTTTCAAAACGTTGGTTTGGACCATATGTTGTAACAACTGTTCATGATAATGCGACTTACTCATTACGGGAGTTAGATGGTACAAAATTGAAAATACCAATTGCAGGGAAGAGAGTAAAAATATTTAAACGAAGACACGCAGAGATGAATATGGAAGACCTTAATGAAGGTACAAAGATTCCGCAGCAAGAAGATGAAAGTGATATGGATAATGAAGGTGACGAAGACGAACTGGACAAAGACGTAGGGCATATATTCTGAATCAAACAGCAATTGGGTAAATTGGTGCATACCAGAGGATGCACAAGTTCAGAGGGGGTGGATGTCGTGTTGTAACACGAGTATACAGTGAAAATAAAAAGAAAGGAGAATTTTATTAATATTCAGTTACCTCGAATATTGGGAGCATCGACCAACTCCAATACAAATACTAAGTGGTCAGGTTCAGTGACTCCGTTACAGTCAGCCGGGGCATATTGAAATGCCCCATTCGATTCCAATAACGGGAGTCAGCAGGAAGAGAAGGACCAATTCACATGACGGGTTCGAGGAGCCAATTGGATCCAATTTCGATAATCCAATCCGGGTTCTCTTATCCAATATGAGACCTGTATTGGTGGGGCAACCCAATGCAGTCTAGTTACGGGAAATCCAGGTCTTACTACGGGTCTTAGCCAATCTGACGCGAGGACCAATTTGACCCAATTACGGGAACATCCAGGTTACTACAGGCATCTTTACCAATATAGGACCTGAATTGGTCGGGCGACTCAATGTGGTCACGATTACGGGGTTCGATTCTGTTTCAGGCTGTCCTGTTCTCTGTGCCGTCTCAGGGAACATTGTTTTCGGTAAATGGATTTCTTAAAGGTAAAAACGGAGGAGAAAGCTTGGTGGCGAGAGTCAATTTTGAATCCAAGTTGAGGTGAGAGCCAATTTCGGATCCAAGCTTGAGGTGGGAGCCAATTCCGGATCTAAGACGGAAGATTGAAGAAATTCAGAGGATAAGGTTAGGGGGGATATAGTTTTGAGTGTGGGATTTTTTTTTGAGGGGAATCGGGGGGAGCGAGTTTTCAAGCTTTTGCAAGGTTACTAGTTCGGTTTTCATTGGAGGTTTTTGGAAGATCAAGGGAATTAGAGAGAGGAGCTTCATGCTTCGGGTCGGGGAAGGGAAGACATAGAATTTGGATTTTTCTTCTTCGTAGAGTTTTGGGAAGGCTGAGACACTCGCTGCTGAAGTCAGTATTGTAATGGTGAATCGGGATTTTTAAATGAAGTGGGTTTGAATACTCTTGACTGTTTTGTGAAATCGAGTTACGTCTGTGATTGAAGGATTAAAAGGGTGTCTATAGGGTTGAGTATGCGGAGTGAATGAAATTTATTGGGTTAATCTAACAAGACAGTCAGTGGATACAAGATCGTAAGTACAAAGCAGTATTGAAGATTAACAGTTTGGGTTATACGGGGTTCTCTGTAACGTCTAGAGACCTACCAGCTGGGGCAAAAAGGACTTCGACAAGCAGTCAAAGAGCATCCGTATAGATTTACTGTACATTGTTGCAGTCGTTTATATTCCAGCAGTCAAAAACTGATAGACTGCTTGACTATCGGCGGATCTCCATACTACCTTCTACAGCCAGACGCCCGACACATTCTCGAGCAGGAAAGCACGTAATACGACATAAGTGGTGAACCCGACGTGAAAGCTTGAGGTAGAAGGTATTGGATTTCGGTTGATTTTATCTTTATTTTTATGGAAAACGAAAATAAAAATTTTGAAGGATTTTTGGAAGAAGTTTCTGTTGGGGAGTCTTCTAAAGGACAAGATATGCACATGGATCCATCTATTGCTAGTTTGTTTCAAGCCTTCTCATTGTCAATGCAGCAACAGCAAAGCAATGATCGAAAGGAAGCTTTGGCAACCAAAGCATTGCAAGCAGTGGTCAATAAAATTGATCTATTTGATGGAAGGAATATTTCAAGGTATTTAAGATGTTATGTTCGTGAAATGAAATTAAATCGGGTTTCTGAGAAGAAAATGGTTGCACTATTTGGACTTCCTACGATACCGGAGATAAGGGACCACATTACATCGATTACGGATCGTTGTGGGAATTCATGAAAGGATTCTTCACATGCATTGAAAGACGAATATTTCTTGGAAGATGCTGATCACGTTACTAAGAAGCTATTTCTGGAATGGATTGAACGGCCCAATAAGAATTTGCAAGCAACAAAGCTACTAAGGGAATTTGAGAGGCAGTACTCTCAATTATCGAAGGTAGAAAAATTGACATTGGAGCCGAACAAAGTTGATCTATTTCTTCAAGCTGCTGATGGAGAATTGCAAGAGAAATTAGAACCCCTTCTTGAAGACAAAGAAGAAGATGAAGGATTGACAACGAAGTGGAAGAACGTTGAAGATGCGGTGGGGTTGCTTACAAAAAAAGAAAGGAGGAAGGATAGGAGCAATATTCAGAAAAAAGTACAAGCACCCAAAGCTCCAGTACGTACAACACCACCGACAATGCCTACAATTCAACCTTCAACATCCTTGTCAAAGAAAGCACATATGGGTATGGAAGAAATTATACGAGGAATGCGAGATCTTCAAATCAAATTGGCAAGACTTGAAGAGAATACTTCTATAAACAATTCGAAGAATGTTTCAAAACAAGGATATGTACAAAGATGCATTTGGTGTGATGATGCTTCACACACTAGAAAAGATTGCAATGAATTTAATAATATGATACGGTAGGGAATTATTTGCTAAAAAGATGGGAAGATAGCATTGAAAGATAGGGAGGATCTTCTTCAAACCAATTTTGGCAAGGGAGGAATGAGAGCATTGGTTCAAGATTACATAAAAGAACATGAAACAGTAGTACGAGAAAGTGCAAGTTATGGTACTAGAGTAGATGATGAAATTGGTGGAAGTACGGAAACTAGTGAGTTTTAGGCTTCTGTCGTTTTTACAATGCAAGAAGGGAAATTACCTCGAGAAGCGTTATTGAGAACTGCAGCTACAATACGAGGAAGAAGAGGTTGGGAGGATCCTGTTGAGTCTCTTTCAGTTCATGCATATATTGCTAAGAGCCAACATGAAGCTTTGATGGAAGAAAAAAGACGAGGAAATTTTGATGATACTAGAGAAGGAAATTCTTCTAAGAGGCAAACTCGAGGAGACAAGGCTCGGGAGGCAGCTTCACAAGAATTGCCTGTTAAGGATACCTCAGCATCATTGGGAGAAAAAACAAAGGAGACAAAAGATAAGGGCAAATCAATTGCTTATAAGCTACTTTCTGACATTGAAGCGGCAACAAATTTGAAAGGGGTGTTGGAAGAACGTATATTAAATGCTAAGGTGGAATTCACATTGAAAGAAGTCTTGGAAATTGCAAAGAAGGAGTTTCATGATGTTATCATTGACAGCATTAAGCGAAAGAGGCAATTAATGGATGAAATTAGAATGAGGCATGCTATTGATGCAAGAATATGTAGAGATGAAGAAGAGGTTGATATTGGTTACAAGCAACCAACAAATGAAAAGAATGGGTATAATCAGCGAGTACGTTTCGAAGATTCTAGTGACAAGGAAATGGAAACTTTGAGCCATTATACTCGAAAGCATTGGGCAAGGGCAACTACTGAGGTATTGGTGAAGGTAGGAGATATAGAAGAACCAATAGTTGCCTTGGTGGACCATGGTTCTGAAATAAATCTAATGTCTAAAGATCTTTATAAGAAGCAAAAATGGCCAATTGATATGGAACATGGATGGGCAATACGAGCAGCTAATAACACACGAGGCGAATTATATGGAGCTTGTCTAGATGTCAAAATTCGGATTGGAGATGTTGCGACGGAGCAACATTTCTTCGTTCAAGATACAACGTCTTACCCGTTGATTTTAGGACAACCTTATATCACAGCAATACGGATGGAAACAAAGGTACTTGACGATGGTTCTGCTTATGCAAGGGTACGGAGCGAAGATGGGAGGAAAGCTGTACAATTTCTAACAATACCTCCTAACCATGAACGGAATCGAGATAGGTTGAGGGAGAAACCATTGCCAAAGATTGTTGAAGGATTTAAGGATTTTGGGGAGGTACCACTGTAAAGCGAGATTATGGAGGTACAAAAGAGGAGGTACTCTCGCGAGATGAAGGTGCCTTTGATGCGAGTTTTATTGGTATATTAGAGAATGGAAATATTATGTATAAGAAAGTTGATGATTTTAAAAGAAAAGAAAGAAAAAGATTATATGATATTGAAGGACAGTTACGCAAGATAGGTACATTGCAAGATGATGAGAGGATTTTGGGTGTTTATGAAGAAAATGGGCTGGAAGATTCATTGGAATTGATTACATCTATTGGATTAGGGGGTAATGATAAGATTGTTGAGATTCATTCGAGAGAGGTTTATACCATGCTTGAATCTTTTCAAGCACCAGAAGTCACTGTAGAGACGAGATATAAAACGGCAGATAAGAAGGTAAAGCCTGTTGCTGGACCATTATCAGAGGATTCTAAAGAACAAATGGGAGAAGCATCAAAAGAAGCAAGTTTAAGAGATCCAGTGAGTATTGGACATCAGTTTACTGAAGAGACTTTTGAAGAATTGAAGATTGGTTCTGATGGTTCTTTATTGCCGGAGGAAATTATTTGTTTCAAAAAGATGTTGGCTAAACAAGGTAGATCGTTTGCCTTCGAATCTCATGAAATTGGGTGTGTGGATCCAAATATTATAACACCTATGGTTATCTTCACTGTACCGTATGTACCTTGGAATCTAAGGCCGATTCCAGTACCGAGGGCACATTTACCTAAATTGGTCGAACTATTGAAAGAAAAGATAAAGATGAAAATATTAGAACCTTCATTTGCGCCGTATTCTAGTCGATGGTTTATGGTACCTAAGAAGAATGGGTCACTGCGGTTTATTCAAGATATGCAGCCGGTGAATGCTGTAACTGTCAGGAA
The DNA here is from genome assembly GCF_059467195.1 of Physcomitrium patens. NCBI lineage: Eukaryota > Viridiplantae > Streptophyta > Bryopsida > Funariales > Funariaceae > Physcomitrium > Physcomitrium patens. The sequence continues at coordinate 11,757,600 of NC_143422.1, read as the reverse complement.
TGCAAGAATTGGACCTATTGTGGATGAATTTGTTGAGGCGTTTGCTGGAAGGGCGATCTATTCAATGGATGATTTGTATTCAGGTTATGATCAATTTCAACTTGCCGAAGGAAGTAGAGATATGACAACGATGAGGACACCACTTGGATTGGTTAGAATGTGCACTCTTCCTCAAGGCGCGACCAACTCAGTTGCGCATATGATGAATGGGATGAATAAGGTATGGAGAGATTTTATCCCGAAAAAGACTATGCCTTTTCTGGATGATGTTCCTATAAAGGGGTGCAGAGAAGAAGACAAGGATGAAACTTTAGATACGAGGGGGTGTCGCAGATATGTTGTTGATGATATACAAGATTGTAAAAAGATTTTAACTCGGCTTGGAGAAGTTCATCTTACATTATCGGGTATGAAGTCCGTATTTGGAGTGCGAGAGGTTGTAATTGTTGGACATTTATGCGGATCTTACGGAAGAAAACCAGATCCGACTAAAGTTGATGCAATTGGAAGGATGAAAGAGGATTGTGATTCTTTAACAGAGGTTCGCAGGTTTTTGAATGCATGTGTATTTTATCGAATCTGGATCCCTCATTTTGCTCACATAGCGGATCCATTATATGAACTGTTACGCAAGGGTTACCGATTTGAATGGAAAGAAAGGCATATTCAGGCAATGCAAAGATTGAAGAAATTATTGATGTCACCTCCAATATTGAGGAAGGTTGATTATAAGTGCAATAGACCAGTGATTCTTACTGTAGATGCTAGTCCAATTGCCGTTGGATGGGCGGTGGGTCAAGATGATTCAAATGGGAGTAGATTTGCAGTTTGATTTGGGGCTAAAGTTTTAAGTATTCGTGAGCGTGCATATTCGCAAGTCAAAAGAGAACTTTGGGGAGTCGTTTCGGCTATGAAAGCTGAAAAGGACTATTTGATTGAGGCAGTAGTAATAATTGAAACAGATTGCTTGCCATTGCTTGGAATGATTATTAACTGTTCAACGCCAGATATTGCAATGTTGAGATGGATTGCTTATATTAAGTCACTAAATCCAGAATTTAAGCATATCACTGGAAAGGACAATTTAGTAGCAGACATGCTATCTCGAGCAAGATACGAGAGGGAAGACGAAATGGTTGAAGACATTGATGATGTCGGATTGAAATTCTATTCAATATCAAATCTCAACAGAGAAGACAAGCTATTTCTTGAAGAAGCTTATGAAAAAGAATTATTGGATATTGGTCATTATTTGAATATCTTGTCTAAGCAGGGGAATTGGTCTACATAAAAATTCAAACAAATAAGAAAAAAAGCATATGGATTTTTACATCAAGATGGTCTTCATCCTACGTATCCTCTAGCTATTCATTTTAAATGGGTTGTTGATTTGGTTATTATGCCAGTTGGGTTATGGCAGATGAGATATTTGGTTTTAGCTCGTGAAGATTTATCAAATCAAGTAGAAGGAAGAGCATTGAGGACAAAATCTACAGAGGGGATTTGTAGGTTTTTGCTTGAAGATGTCATTTGCCGTTACGGGTGCGTAGGAAAAATCACTGCAGATCGTGGAGAATTAAATGCACAAGAAGCTCGTAAGTTCTTTGAAAAATATGGAGTTAAACTATCACTGACTACTGCTTATAATCCAGAAGGGAATGCGAAAAGTGAACGCGGTCACCCGCCGATTGTGAAAGCATTGGTTAAAGCTTGTAATGGGAAGGTTAAAGAGTGGCCACGGCTTTTGTCATTTGCATTATGGGCTGATCGAACAACACATAGTTCGGTGATAGGATATATGCCAGTAGAACTTATGACAGTTCAAAAACCAATTATGCCGATTGAAGAAAAGGTACTTACTTGGAGTATGCTACCATGGGAAGATGGATTGACAAGAGAAGAACTTCTGGCTATTAGGATTCGACAATTGGAGCAAAGAACGGAAGATGTCCAGATAGCATTGGAAAGGTTAAAAAGAGCAAGGTTACAAAACAAGGCGCGATTCGATAAGCAACATCGATTGAGACCAAAAGCAATCGAGGAAGGTGACTAGGTACTTGTTTATGACAATAGTCTGGATAATCAACATATTACTTTGCGGAAATTTTCAAAACGTTGGTTTGGACCATATGTTGTAACAACTGTTCATGATAATGCGACTTACTCATTACGGGAGTTAGATGGTACAAAATTGAAAATACCAATTGCAGGGAAGAGAGTAAAAATATTTAAACGAAGACACGCAGAGATGAATATGGAAGACCTTAATGAAGGTACAAAGATTCCGCAGCAAGAAGATGAAAGTGATATGGATAATGAAGGTGACGAAGACGAACTGGACAAAGACGTAGGGCATATATTCTGAATCAAACAGCAATTGGGTAAATTGGTGCATACCAGAGGATGCACAAGTTCAGAGGGGGTGGATGTCGTGTTGTAACACGAGTATACAGTGAAAATAAAAAGAAAGGGGAATTTTATTAATATTCAGTTACCTCGAATATTGGGAGCATCGACCAACTCCAGTACAAATACTGAGTGGTCAGGTTCAGTGACTCCGTTACAGTCAGCCGGGGCATATTGAAATGCCCCATTCGATTCCAATAACGGGAATCAGCAGGAAGAGAAGGACCAATTCACATGACGGGTTCGAGGAGCCAATTGGATCCAATTTCGATAATCCAATCCGGGTTCTCTTATCCAATATGAGACCTGTATTGGTGGGGCAACCCAATGCAGTCTAGTTACGGGAAATCCAGGTCTTACTACGGGTCTTAGCCAATCTGACGCGAGGACCAATTTGACCCAATTACGGGAACATCCAGGTTACTACAGGCATCTTTATCAATATAGGACCTGAATTGGTCGGGCGACTCAATGTGGTCTCGATTACGGGGTTCGATTCTGTTTCAGGCTGTCCTGTTCTCTGTGCCGTCTCAGGGAACGTTGTTTTCGGTAAATGGATTTCTTAAAGGTAAAAACGGAGGAGAAAGCTTGGTGGCGAGAGTCAATTTTGAATCCAAGTTGAGGTGAGAGCCAATTTCGGATCCAAGCTTGAGGTGGGAGCCAATTCCGGATCTAAGACGGAAGATTGAAGAAATTCAGAGGATAAGGTTAGGGGGGATATAGTTTTGAGTGTGGGATTTTTTTTTGAGGGGAATCGGGGGGAGCGAGTTTTCAAGCTTTTGCAAGGTTACTAGTTCGGTTTTCATTGGAGGTTTTTGGAAGATCAAGGGAATTAGAGAGAGGAGCTTCATGCTTCGGGTCGGGGAAGGGAAGACATAGAATTTGGATTTTTCTTCTTCGTAGAGTTTTGGGAAGGCTGAGACACTCGCTGCTGAAGTCAGTATTGTAATGGTGAATCGGGATTTTTAAATGAAGTGGGTTTGAATACTCTTGACTGTTTTGTGAAATCGAGTTACGTCTGTGATTGAAGGATTAAAAGGGTGTCTATAGGGTTGAGTATGCGGAGTGAATGAAATTTATTGGGTTAATCTAACAAGACAGTCAGTGGATACAAGATCGTAAGTACAAAGCAGTATTGAAGATTAACAGTTTGGGTTATACGGGGTTCTCTGTAACGTCTAGAGACCTACCAGCTGGGGCAAAAAGGACTTCGACAAGCAGTCAAAGAGCATCCGTATAGATTTACTGTACATTGTTGCAGTCGTTTATATTCCAGCAGTCAAAAACTGATAGACTGCTTGACTATCGGCGGATCTCCATACTACCTTCTACAGCCAGACGCCCGACACATTCTCGAGCAGGAAAGCACGTAATACGACACCGAGGGATAATGAAATGCTCCGTTCGATTCCAATAACGGGAGTCAGCAGGAAGGAAAAGGACCAATTCACACGACGGGTGAGCCTGGTTCGAAGAGCCAATTGGATCCAATTTCAAGAATCCAATCCGTGTCGTCTTACCCAATATGAGACCTGCATTGGTCGATCAACCCAATACAGTCTAATTATAGAAAAATCCAGATCTTACTACGGGCCTCAATTAGTGTGACGCAAAAGACCAATTTGATCCAATTACGGGAACATCCAGTTTACTACGGGCATCTTACCCAATATGAGACCTGAATTGGTCTGGCGACTCAATGTGGACCCGAGTACGGGGTTTCGGTCCTGTTTCACGCTGTCCTATTCTCTGTGCCGTTTCAGGGAATGTTATTTTCGGTAAATGGATCTCTTAAAGGTAAAAACGGAGGAGAAAGCTCTGACGGCGGGAGCCAATTTCAGATCTAAGCTCTGACGATGGGAGCCAATTCCGGATCCAAGACGGAAGATTGAAGAAATTCAGAGGATAAGGTTAGGGGGAGAATAAGTTTTTGGGGGGGTTTTTTTTTAGATAGGAGGGGGGGGGGGGTTTTTTGGATCGAAGAGCTAGCTTCAAGCTTTTTTTTTTCAAGGTTACTAGTTCGGTTTCATTGGAGGTTTTTGAAGATGAAGGAGATTGGAGAGGAGCTTTATGCTTCGGGTCGGGGAAGAAAAGACGGAGAATTGGATTTTTCTTCTTCATAGAGTTTTGGAAAGACTGAGGCAATCGTTGCTGAAGTCAGTGTTGTAATGGTGAATCGGGATTTTTTTTAATGAAGTGGGTTTGATTACTCTTGACTGTTTTGTGAAGTCGAGTTACGTCTGTGATTGAAGAATTAAAAGGGTGTCTATAGGATTGAGTATGCGGAGTGAATGAAATTTATTGGATTAATCTAACAAGATAGTCAGTGGATACAAGATCGTAAGTACAAAGCGGTATCAGAGATTAGCAGATTGGGTTGTTCGGGGTTCTCTGTAACGTCTAGAGACCTACCGACTGGGACAAAAAGGACTTCGATAAGCAGTCGAAGGACATCCGTATAGATTTACGGTGAATTCTTGCAGTCATTTATATTTCAGTAGTCAAAAACTGATAGACTGCTTGACTATTGACGAATCTCCATACTACCTTCTACAGCCAAACCCCGGCGCATTCTCGAGTAGGAAAGCACGTAATACGACAACGTCCTAGCCATGTTTTAGCGAGTGATGACTCAGGCCTTCTAAGACTATCTCTGGCTGTTTATGGAGATCTTTTTAGATGACTTCTATGCATTCAGTACAAAACAAGATCATCTTAATTATCTTGGCAAATGCTTGGCTGATTGCGCTAAGTTTGAGATATTGTTGAACTTGGATAAGTGTCAATTTGGTATTCTATCAAAAAAATTATTGAGACATATTGGTTTAGCTGTGGTATCGCTACAGATCCAGACAAAGTGACACATATAATGAACTTGTCCAGACTAGAGACGGTCTCCAGTGTTTGAGGGTTCATCGGCCATGTCAATTATTATCAATGATTTATTTGTTCGTTTGCAGTTATTTATCAACCTTTAACGAACTTAGTGAAAAAACCTCCGTTAGATCGGATTAGTCCCATTTGGACCATGGAGTGTTCCGTGGCCTTTGAAGCATTGAAGTCAAAATTGGTCTCTCCATTAATATTGGTGGCCCCTCGTTGGACCAATCCTTTTCATGTGTATGTTGATGCATCCAATGTGGCTATTGGATTGATACTAAGTCAGAAGGATGACCAGGGTTTGGATCATCCTATCTATTATGCTAGTCGGTAATTGGTGGCTGTCAAACGTAATTACACTACTATTGAACGAGAAGCGTTAGATATGATATATTCGATTCAAAAATTTTGGTACTATTTGCTTGGATATCGATTTGTCTTTTATGTAGATCATGATGCCCTCAAATACATGATTAATAAGCTTCAATTGAGTGGACGCATTGTTCGATTGGTGTTATTAGTTCAAAAATTTAATTTTACTATCAATGTACAACCAGGAAAGAAACATGCCAATGCGGATCACTTGTCCTGGTTGTCCAATATCTTGAGTAAAGAGCCTATTAATGATGTACTTTTTGACGCATAGTTATTTGTCGTCGAAGTAATTACAACCGGCTATAATGAATTGATTCAATATCTGATATTTCAGACATTCCGACCTACATATAGTTAGAAATTTAAGAAACGACTGATTTTAAAAAGTACACCATATACGATGATAGGAGGCGCCTTGTATAAGCAAGGCCGGGATGGAATTCTACACCGTTGCATCTTTCCCAGTGAAGTACAATTGATATTAGAGGGATGTCATTTGGATAATTGTGGTGGATATTTCATGGGAGACAGTACTGCTCCCAAGGCTTTAATGGCTAGATATTGGTGGCTCATAATGTTTTCTGATGCGCACCAATTTTTTCGTCGTTGTGATCCTTGTCAACAAATTAGTCGACCCACGGATACTTCAGTGATGCCGTCAATACCAATCTTAGCATAGGCACCATTTGAAAAATGAGGAATTGATTTTGTTGGATCCATTGTACCAGCATCGAGACAAGGACAAAAGTGGTATATTTTAGTCGCCACGGACTATATAACCAAATGGGCGGAGGATATTGCTACCTGCAATGATAATACCAATACGGTGGCCACTTTTCTATACGAGAATATTATTACTCGATTTGGGTGTCCGAAGGAATTGGTTAGCGATCGCAGCACCCATTTCATAAATGCTACCATAGCAGCCTTGACGAACACATACAAAATCAAGTACATGAAAACAACACCATATCATCCTCGGGCCAATGGACATACGGAAAAGACCAATGGTATTCTATGTAAGATTTTAACTAAAACAATTTTGGGCGTGGGAACGGATTGGGATACTAAATTGTTTGCGACATTGTGGGCATATCGTACTGCATATAAAGTGACTACCAATTCCACACCATTCCAATTGGTGTACGGGCAAGAAGCAATATTACCAATTGAATTGGAATTTCAGAGTTTGCGCATTACATTGGATGAACGTCTTAGAGATAAGGAATCACTCCAATATTGGTTGGTAAAGTTGGAAAAATTACATGAAATATGGGCTACAGCTCTCTTTAACATGGAAGCAACTTAAAAATGGCGGAAGAGTTACTATGATAGTAAACTGCGTCTGAAGAGTTTTATGTCCAATGATTTGGTATTGTTGTATGATAGCAAGTTTAATCATTTTCTAGGCAAATTTCAAGTTTGCTGGCATGGGCCATATCATGTGATTGAAGGATTTTATAATAGTTTGTTCAACTGGAAGATTTCATAGATCATCAATTCAGTACCCGCATTAACGGGAACCGATTACGGTTATATCATACATAAAACCTGGGACAAGTTTTCAATTTTTGGAGGAGGTCATGTCGAATGTACTTAAGATAGACCTAATTAAGTGCATTAGGGTGTAGAGGCCGCTGAAAGGATAGTTAGTAACTACTAATGTGTCAAATGGGACGGAGGTGAGAAACGGACAGTAGGGATAACATGTTGTCATTATCACCACTAGATAAAAGAATAAGAGTGGGGCACCCATTTACGGTCATTCTCAGGTGTCGCATTCTGTTATTGTTTCTTTTCGGTATTATGGAGTACTGGAGCGTAGTATTGACGGTTAAAGCTTGAAAGAATGTGCGTCATGTTGATTGAGAGTGCAAAGAGAGTTACGAACAAAGAGAAAAGTGGCCAAAATGTGAAAGCTAAACGTAATTTAGGACCACCATCGGTAGTAATCGTTACCAATATAGAGCCTATGAAGCTAGAGATTTGCTGGACACCAAAGAGAATACGAGATTTTTGAAATGCGCAAATGTTTCAGTTTTTGCGAAGGTCAGATAGTTTGCCTTCAATTAATGTAGCATTAGTGGAAGAATACATCGCGAACTATGACCCACAAGATGGATCAAGCATAGTACAAGAATGCGTTATTGGTATTCATGAGAAGATCCTCAAGAAAATACTATTTCTTCGAATTGGAGAGATTGCGATGGGTACTGAGGAGTCCAGTGACTTCCAACCGGTGTCGTGTAGTGGTTCGGCTACTATATGAAAATAATGTAATTATGTACTTAATATATAATTTATTAAGTAACATGGTAAGAGCCATGTTAGTAGATTTTAGTTGGTTGTAGGATATAATTTGATTATTACTTTGAGAAGAGGTTGTTTAAAAAGATTACTATAGAATTTTTATAACTTTAATTTCTTTTGATAGTGGCTTTTAAGATTGGTTTTGGTTGATAGTAACTTCTAAATATTTAGAGTCACCTTTGTTAGACATTGGTGACATTTAAAAAAACTATTTTGGTTCTTTTACTTGGTGTTTAGAGCATAAATTATGTAAATCTTATAAGAAAAAGGATTGAAGAAGGATTTTGGTAGCAAAGGGAGGAATTAGGGCACCAATGTAGATGAATGGAGATGAAAAATAAAAATCTCCATTCCTATTGGTCAAAAATCATGACCAATGGGCTTTGAGGAGGCTGCACGAGGCCATATTAGGGATTAGGGTTAGTTTCCGGAGGCCATTCGAGTTTTTGAGGCTAGGGTCAGAAGGTTTAGGTTTTTGGATATGGTTTTGGTGCAAAATTTGTGTCATTTGGGGTTTACATGAAGAAGTTATAGGCGCTCAAAGTTAAGGTGTAAGTTTTCGACATACTGTCACTCTTTTGAGCATACCGCACGCGTACGAACAGCAAACGAGGATCGGCGACCGGATTTGCAGAGAAAACTTTTTCAGCTACAGTTTGTGCATACTTTTTATCGAATTCCAAGCTTTTATGAAGGAGATATTGGCAGTTGAAGTCAGCGCTTGATATCTAAGGGTAGTAAGTAGCCCGAATTACTTGTGCTTGTGATTTGAGCTATATCTTAGACAATTTGATGAGGTTTTAGCTCAAAATTTTCAAGATTAAGTGTAATCTTGTTATAAAGCTTTCTATACAAGTTTTGTGTGATTTGGAGCTTGGGTTTAAGAGATATAAGGAAAATAGTTTTCGGGTGCTTGTAAGTTAGGGTTTTGTGCACCTGCTAGGGTTTCTTAGATGCCGAACGATCGGTGATAGATGTACGGTTCAATTTTTTTGTGGTAAAAGTTAAGTATAGCATCTAGCTTATGTAGAAATTTAAAATAAATTGAACGGTTGGATTAGCTTTTATGAATTTTCAAAGTCTGATGTAAAAAGGTCCTTGGCGGGAAGAAATATATTTTGAAGAATTTTAATATATTTTGAGTTTTTATACAAAACAAAGAGCTTTTGTTTTTGGAAGCTAAGGCATTATATAAAAAAAAAACCTAAACTCTCTACAGCTAGATACCCGGTGTATTCCCAGATAGAAAATCACGCCATACGACACCAGGAAGTTATTTCAAAGGTAGCATATCATCGTTTGAGAAGAACCAAGGTTGGCGGATGGCTTAGGCAATTACACCAAAGCTCATAGAATACTTGCGCTTCGTGTTGAGGCGTCTAGGATTGTATCGACACAACACATATTTGTCAAGACGGTTAATGTTTGCAGTGGTAGGAACATTTGAAGGGATAGTGTTCAATTGGGCAACTTATGTAGCAACCCGTATTTACGTAAAAATGAGAGCCAAGTGCAAAATAGGGAAGTTTATAGCGTTGCTATGTTCCAATTATGTATATACTATGATCGCGTACACATTGCGACAAACATCGCCAGTAGAGGGAAGTTTTGAATCAATGTCAATGCCTCCGCAACGAGAACGGGATTCGTTGGCACAGAATGTCAATACAACGGAGGTAATACATGAAATTGGAGAATCCAGTCATCCAATGGCACAAGAAATGGATCTAATTCGTTTGGTGGTGGAGGAAGAGAATGAAGTCTCGACGTTGTTAGATATCAATCAGTTAGCATTTCCACATGACTGACTATCGAAAGGCGTACATCTTAAAAATGCTCTATTGAAGTGCATTTCGTAAATACATTGCATGGTACAAGCATTAGATGTAGAGGGCAGTGGTAAATAGGTATTAGAGGCAAGCAAAAAGATAATATCGGAGCAGACCTGAAGAATTGAAGAGTAAGAATGGATCATCCATGTGAATGCAAAATCCAAGCTACTATTCGAGCAAAAAATTAAGGAACAACAGGAAGCTTGGAACAAAGAAAGAGAATGCATGGTGGAGACCTACATGCAAGAACTATTCCGAGCTCACAGTCATTCAATTTTCGAACTGGAAAAACTGAAGGGTCAGTTGGTAATGGAATGAGAGAAGGCCGAGTTATTGGCGCAAGAAAAATTGGTATTGAGTGACCAATATAGATGTGAAATGGAGCGGTTAAGGGCTGAAATTGAGGCCTTGAACGCTGAGGTGACAAGATTGGCAGAGGATTTAGTCAATATTGGTCAAGCACAAGTATGGATGTTACCAATTCCCGAAGTTCCAGAAGAGAGGAGTCACTTTCAGCTCAGTTGAGGCAAGAGCCGATGGAAGGATTGGAGGAGGACAAAGATTTGCAGTTGAAACCGGAATCGATGGAACCAATAATAGATACTGTGGTAATTGATTAATTAGATAGGCCAGAGGAACTAATAATTTTTGTGGAGATTTTTTAGATAATTTTTAGATAGGTATCAATTGAGTGTTTGTTAGGATGCTGCACAGATAGGAGTGGGACTATATAGAATAGATATTAATTCATTTTTGAAAGATATTAGTAAAATATATTAATAGTCTATATAATAGAAAATTCAGGAGGATGGATGAGTGATTTAGTTATTAAAAGTGATTAATTACAAAATTACTATTAGAATCTAGAGAATTAGGAGAAAGTATATAGGAGTTGTAGAAGTTAATTAAGGTACCATCGCTGTGATAGTTGTGAGCCGGGGTAAGCTTGATACTACCTCTTTTCTTTTGTTTGTTATTTTTTTTGAATAAGAGGATTGAGAGTTTCTAAATATTGTGAAGTAAATTATGGAATGGAAATGTGATTGGTATTATTTGAGAAGAAGAAAGATTGAATACTAAAATATGATTGTAGTTCAGTAGAGAGAATGAATCTGTGTTTGTTTGAAACACTGTAATAAGAATGGCAGTTCTGTGTGAAGAATTCTAGTGATTGGAATGAGGGTAATTGTGTGCTGAAAGCTGTGAGGGCACAGTATTACAGTTGGAGATTATGAAGGTGAATATATTGGTGGAAATAGCAGTTATTGGTATGACTGAAATATTGTAAAGAAGAGATCGATAAGATGAAAGAAGAGATTATAGTTTCCTTGTGTGTTTAGATATTGAAAATAGAGACGATACATTGAGGAGTTAATTGATTGTGTGACCCTAACATGAACGCTTAAGCAATTAGTCATTCTCCGTATTTGAATCCCCCTATATGGGTTTATTTCCATTAGATTAATTTGGAATAAGTAAAACGAGCAATCACAAAGGCCATGCCAATGGACTTTAAGGAGGCTGTCCGAGGCCTTATTAGAGATTAGGATTCTTCTTTTGAAGGCATTTAGAGATTAAAAGCTAAGGTTGTAACGTTTAGGATTTGGGATACAATTTGAATGTAAAAATTAGAGGATTTGGAGTTAGAATGAAGAAGTTATAGTTGTTTGAAGTTAAGGTATTAATTTAAGATATATTGTTACTCTTTTGAGGATACGAGGAGTTTTACAACAGCTTTTGAAGATCAGAAGAAGCAATTGGAATGGCAATTTTAAAGCCTACATCTTTCATGAAAGAATTATTGCTTTTGGAATTCATATAAAGGAGTTATAAGGAATTGAAGGTGGCACTTCCAAATCAAAGGTAGTAAGTAAGCAGTTTTATTTGTAGTAATGGTTGGATTCATAACTTGAGTATTCGGATGAATTTTTGGCTCAAACTTTAAGAAGAATGTAATATTTTGTATTAAAAAGCTATACATACAAATTTTGTGGCATTTTAGCTTCTATTTTGTGAGATATGAAGAAAATTGCATGCGGATATATAAAGATAAGGATTTGAAGCGACTATTAGTATTTTCAAGATATCTCAAGATTCGCAACGAATTTATAGTTAAAAATTGTTGTAGAGGTTGATAAGAATACATCAGTACCTTGTGTAAAATTTGAGTTTGTTTGGACAATTGGATTATGAGATATAAGGTGTTGAAATTCAAGAAAATCTCTACATAAGAATATATAAGGTTTTAGAGGATTTTATCATATTTTGGGTGTTGTTGGTTACTTGAGGCTTGTGTATTTGGTGTAATTGCTCAAAAAGGGAGAATTTATATATAAACTTAGGGCTTCCCTTATTTTCAAGCTTAATTGAATAATTAGTGACAGCCACAAGTCCAATGTTTTCTTGAGGTAAACTCTCTCTACCCCGACACAGTTGTAATTTGAACTTGATTATATCCGAAAAATCCATTGAGGAATGAATAACATTCATGACTGGCTACGACGTCCAATATACTATCTGTGAAAGATAATAGAAAGTAATCCTTCTTGGTGGTTACATTAAGTTTCCAAAAATCTTGACAAATGTGGATTTTTCCATTCTTTTTTGGCACCATGATGATTGGAGAAACCCACTCGCTATTTGTTAGCAGGTAAATAAAATCAATCACAAGAAGCTTGTCCAATTCCTCCTTCACCATGAGGGAATATTTAGAATTAAGGCGATGTTGCCTTTGTCGTATCGGTTTAGCGTTCTCTTCTAAAATGATACAATGCTCATAGACGTCAGTGTGAATACCTTGTAAATCAGCATAAGTCCAAGCAAAAGTGGACTTATGATGCAAAAAAAATTCTATCCAACAGGTCAACTCTTGGTCCTTAATACCTTCGTAGACCTTAATTGTCCGTGGCTCTACTGTGGTCGATAAGTTAATAGTTTGACATAAAGGTGCAGCAGCAATGTTCTATTTCAACCCCTGCGTTGATTAAAAATCAGTCAATAAGTCTAACATGTGCAAAGTACTAAATCCTATTTCTAGGGCACTCATATAGTGCACATCATTCTTGGTCATTCAATCAATACTAACTTTAACAGAGATTTTCGAATCCGTCGGGTATATCAAGTACTCCCTCGGACCGCCACATTGGTACACCACTCTAGGATATTGATCTGCTTCCCCGGACACCTCTATAATTGATGCTACTACATCATCATCAGCGTAAAGTTCCTCGTCTGATGCCAATTTAGATACTCGTAATTGAGATTCGCCGTGATAGTGTACTTGGTATATTTGTAACACCATTTTATCTCCACCCTTACCAATTGTCAAAGTATTCCAACTCCAATCATTCTTGGCCTTCGCTTGATAAAGCTAGGATAGTCCCAATAAAATTGAATACGGTAAAGTCAAACATTGTAGCCAAAAGATGATATAGTCAATTATATATGCAATACTAACAATTATAGTTTGAACACTTTGTGAAATACCCATTGGTTTAACTCGGCTATGATCTGCCATCCGTGATACTAATGTCGTAGATACTAAGTGCTCCAAATCTAAAGCATCCATTGTATCAGCGTTCATTAAATTGATACTAGAACCACCATCCACTTGAACACCCGAGATCATAACACCATCAATCGAAACATCGATGGTTGGTGCACTTGGGTCAAGGTTCAAATTGACTTCACAAACTTCCTTATTACGTTGCCTATGCTGTGTTAACAATGAATTCAATGTAAAATGGCACTCGGGTGCGACCACTAGAAGTTGCTTCAATGAAATAGAAGGCCAAATAGCATCCATGTCTTTCAATATGTCATAGGGTTTCATATTTAGGGTAATGCCTAATACCCTCTTTCTTTTCATTGATTGGAGTTTAAGTCCTTGAGGTAAGATATTCTTTCGCCCTAGACTCGGAATTGGAACAACAGATGGATTTTTCTTAGAATTCATGCCTTTGAGAGGATCTTTCAATGGAAAGGACGTTTTCTAAAATGGCATAGAGAATGAAATAGCTTGAAACGGATCCAAAACCTCAGTAATCAGTACCTCATTGGGTAGCCCAATCGAGTCAGGTCTCATACTGGGTAAGAGGCCCATATAAAGACTTGGATTAGATGTCCCTTTAATTGAGTCACATTAGTCCTTTGCTTCAAGATCACCCGAATGTTGAATTGGTCCTTTTTCTTTTTGCTGATTCTTGGTAAGCATGGCTTGGACACATTCCACCCGATTTACTAGAGAATCTTGAGAACCTTGATTTATCTCCTCCATTTTTCCTTGGTTTTGGATCAATCAATCTCGATTATTGAAATTGAATGGAGCATTACATTATTGATAAGTATGCTCCGACTACTTGTAATTCCCACAAACTGACTCATAATCGTCACTGGCTCTAAGATTGAGACATTCACTGACATAATGGCCAATTTGTCTGCAACGAAAACAACAAAGTGGTCTTCTTGCACATCCATCAGGCATATTAGGTGTCTTCACTAGTATATACCTATTATGCTTGTTCTATATAAGTTTAGAAAATATTCTTGGTTGTCCCATTGGAACGAAGGGAACTTGATTCAATGATACAAGTAGAGCATATTATTGATACCTCTGCTGCTTCTTCTCGTAGTTCTTGGGATTTGATACAGATCCGTGATTAAAATTGGAACTTTGAAAGTTATTGAATGCTCAATTTTATCGATTAGATCGATTTCCATTCCATCCAAACGTATTTTCTAATTGGACTTGATTGACGTCCCAGTGAGTTAGTGGGATCATGGTCTAATTACTGAATTGTTATTGCCTTTGCAAATTCCAACAACTAGCTGTTAAATACTTTCCTCCACAAAATGTACATTGACCCATCATTTGTGAGGGTGAAGGACATTTTGTTATCAAATGACCGTGGCCCTTACAATTATTGCACCAAACATTGGTCCTAGTATTGGTAGACTTTTGTCTCTTCTCTTTATCCTTGGCAATATTAACGGCCATATTGACGGCTATTTCTTCCATTTTCTTTGTCAAGTTCAATAACAAGGCTTCATTGGAATCTTTTGGGATTGATATTATTGATAACTCTGGTACAGTTAATGCTTGTTGTTGATACGAAAAATAGGGAGTATACGTTGTTGTCACGTTTGGTGGCATAGCTTGCAATGGGATGACATTAATTGGCCCTTGAATATTGGCACTGGAATTGGTCTTTGTATCTAACATCCATGGATAAGCACCCACTGATCCGTTCCAAGTCGGATTTTGATAACTGCCTTGAACTGGAATCAACGTACCTCCCGCAGTTAAAAACTGATCATAATGGCATTTCTCCCAAACCTTGGCTCTATTAAGGGATGCAGACACCATAACGAGTTGAACTTCCTTCACAAACATTTTTAACTCTGGTGGTTGCAAACCATTGATTAATATGGATAAGATAAATGCCTCCGACATTTGGTGATTCGGCCACTTATTGAGTATATCAACCACTCGGCCATAATATGATTCCATGGTCTCCTCTAGGATCATTTTGCTGTTCATTAACCTTTCTTGAAGATGATCTTTAAAACCTATTGGACAAAAATGGGTTAAAAATATATTCTTTAATGCTTCCTAATTCGGAAATTGATCCACTGGTTGGCGGTTGTATCATTCAAATGCTCTGTCCTTTAAGGTTGCTGGCAACCATTGTAATCAAATATCTTTGATTCTTCCATTATTGGCTACACATGGTGTCAGAAATTGAGACAAATGTTGATCAAGATCTGCACCCAAAAAGTCCCTTAAAGTAGGTAATGGAGCCATGCTCATTGTGCGATTGCTCACGTCACCCATTTGTACTGCTATTGGAACCACTGAACCACCCGTCGCCATTGAAGAGAACAATGTGCTGCTTAATCTCTTATTAAAATTACCACTGCTTTCTTCAATTGTCTTTTCCAGACTTTCCAACCTCTTCAATTTACTATTATTATCCCTAAATAAGTTTATTGATTGAATTGGAGGTGAAAATGATGGATTTTAAAATATGCTGAATTGGCCCTTATTGGCAAGCAATTTATGCCATTCTATGGTGTCAGGATAGAGAGAGTTTGCCTCAAGAAAACGCTAGGCTTTTGGCTATCACTGATTATTCAATCAAGCTTAAAAATAAGGAAAGCCCTAAGTTAATATATAATTTTTCTCTTTTTGAGTAATTACACCAAATACACAATCCTCAAGTAACCCACAACTTCCAAAATATGATAAAATCTTCTAAATCCTTATTTTTTCTTATGTGGAGATTTTTCCAAACTTCAACACCTCATATCTCTTAATCCCACCGTCCAAAAAAACTCAAATTTTACATGAGGTACTGATAAATTCTTATTATCTTTTATAACAATTTTCAACCACAAATTCATTGCAGATCTTGAGATATCTTGAAATCCCTAACAGTCGCTTCAAACCCTTGTCTTTATACATCCACGTGAAATTTTCTTCATATCTCACAAAATATAAGCTCAAATGCCACGAAATTTATATGTATAGCTTTTTAACACAAAATTTTACATTCTCCAAAAAGTTTGAGCCAAAAATTCGTCCGAAAACTCAAGTTATGGCTCCAACCATTATTACAAACAAACCCGCTTACTTACTGCTTTTGATTTGGAAGTGTCACCTTCAACTGCTTACAACTCCTTCATATGAACTCCAAAAGCAATAATTTTTTCATGAAAGATGTAGGCCTTGAAATCGCAGTTCCAGTCGCACCTTCCGATCTTCAAAAGCTGCTGTAAATCTCCTCGTACCTTCAAAAGAGTAACAATATGTCTTAAATAAACACCTTAACTTCAAACGGTTATAACTTTTCACCTTAACTCCAAATCCTCTAATTTTTGTACACAAATTGTTCTCCAAATCCTAAACTTCACAACTCTAGCTTCTTATCTCCGAATGCCCCCTTTGAAGTCGTCGAAACCCTTCTTAAGGTCACGGGCAGCCTCTTCAAAGCCCATTGGGCATGGTATTCGACCAATAGGGATGAAGTTTTCCATTCCTTGCCTTCATCCGACCATGCCTTTTTTTCATCCCTCTCAATTAGCTTCCTACTAGTTTAGATTTTCATCCTTAGGTTTCCACCTTTTTCCAAGGTTTCATACTAAACATTTAGGTCCTATCTATATATATATATATATATATATATATATATAATGTCAAAATCAAAAGAAATAAAGAATCAAAGTAAAGTTTCTTATTCTAATTCCTTTTAATTTAATCTACTAGCCACTCTAACATACATCTAGATTTATCAACATATAATATGTTTTAACTAATTTTTACATACTGTAAGCATTTACAATACGACAACGGAACCAGTTTTTAAAGAATCAACAGTTTCCGCTATTGAGAAGGTACTCAACAAAGTACCCAATTCTTTTGTATTTCTTCCACTTGTAGCTAACGAGCTCAAGAGGTATGCTGGACTGTTGACAAAATTTCCTGCAAGTGCTCTTGGCAATTTTCTTAATGGTATATATGTCTAAAATATTAGAGATCGGTCAGCTTCTAGGTATGCTCGGATATGCCGACAGGCATGCAACCATGGCTTAATCCAACTTTGTCAATGCTTACTTTTTAACTTGTATTCTTGCTCGTTTTGTAACGATTCTCTTGCTTGCACTCTCTCTTGTCTTTCTTTCGACTAGCATGTTTTCTTTACAGTAATGTTCTCATTCTTAATAACCATAATCTTTCATTATATACTACTGAATTTGCTTCTCATTTCTCAGCTACTCATCGAATAGTTAATTCCTAACACTTAATACTATTGTCATTCCCTGGCAGCAGCACCAAAATGTGATTGTCATTTTACTTATTCTACAAATCTTTCTAGAATAAATCTGTATAGGAGAATTCGAACACAGAGAAAGACTAAACACATGAGTTTCACTTATTAGGGTCACACAATTAACTGTATTCAGAACCACTAAAATACTAAGAAATACTACGATACTTCTTCCTAGTAACAATACTCCTTCATCAATTGATAACCACAATGTGCAACCCTGCACTCTCAAAAGACCGCTCAAAATTCAATAAATTTCATCCAACACTAGGAAGAACAAACTTCACTCTAACCAATTTGAATTCACAGAATTCCTATAGTCACAGACTTCCTTTGTCGAAACACAAACACACAACTCTCAATAAACAACAATCATAATCTTCCATCTATAATCAATCTTTCAATAACTTTTCATATAATTCAATTACTTAGTACTCCAATTATATAATCAATAACTCATAAATCAATCTTTGATTTATTCCACAGACTCACTTCTCAGTATTCAAAAACTATCCATTACTCTTCAACAACAAAGAAAACAAAAAAAACAAAGAAGAAGCACCAAGCTTAATTCCGACTCATGACTATCACAGTCTGGCCCTCCAAAAAACTTCTACAATTCCTATATATTTGCTATTGATTTCTATATTCTAACCGTAATCCTATAATTAACTACTTTTAATAACTAAGTCAACCATCCGTGCTCCTAAACTGACTATTCTATGGACTATTAGTTTATTTTACCAATATCTTATAAAAACGAACTAATATCTATTCTACTAGTATCAACCATTGAGTAAAAAATGACAAGGTTTAAGAAAGAAGAAAGTTGGAAAAAGACATAGAGTACAACAAGGTGAATGTTCTTCTACAAGTGAAAGGAGATATTCTTTGAAAGAAAGAAGGCAATATGGCGAATGGTAGAAGGATCACATCTTCTCTCAAGTAAGTAAAGAACATGAAAATGTTGTTCTTTTTGTTGATCCATTATCTTTGTGTGATGCTATGAAGTGTAAAGATGCAATCAAGTGGGAGAAGGCTATGAAAGAAGAATATGAATCTCTTATGAACGATGGTACATGGAAATTGGCACCTCTTCCAACAAATCGATCTAATGTTGGTTGTAAGTGGGTGTTTAGGAATAAAAGAAATGCATTGGGTGTGGTGGTGATGCATAATGCAAGATTAGTTGCTAAAAGTTACTCATAAGTTGTTGGAATTGATTTCAATGAGACTTATGCATCCATTGCCAAATTCACCACCATTAGGACTATTGTAGTAATTAGGGCAGCAATGGATTTAGAAATATACCAAATGGATGTGAAGACGGCTTTTTGAATGAAAAATTACAAGAAAATATTTACATGGATCAACCTCAAGGATTTGTACAACAAGGCAAAGAACATCTTTTGTGCAAATTGAAGAAATCTTTGTATAGATTGAAATAATCATCAAAGGCATGGTACCAACGAATTGACACTTTTTTTGTCAATGAAGGATTTGTGAAGAGTGAGGCTGATCATTCATTATATGTAATGCAATCTACAGAGTTCTTGCTGATTGTAATCCTTTATGTTGATGATTTGATCATCTTGACTAACAATATGGAAAAGATGGATTGGATGAAGACCAAATTAAAGAAGGAATATGAGATGAGTGATTTGGGAGAATTGCACTATTGCTTGGGAGTGGAATTTGTAAGAGATTGTGATAACAAGACCATTACAATGAGCCAAATCAAGCACATTGAAGAAGTATTGAAATGATTCAACATGGAACAGTGCTAGTCCATTAGAACACCCTTGGAGGCAAATTTGAAGTTGATGAAGCTCACGGATGAAGAGTTTGCACAAGTTAAAGGTGAGATACAAAGTATTCTATACAAGACTGTAGTAAATTCACTCATATATGCAATAGTAGCCACAAAAATAGATCTTACATGTGTGGTAAGTGGTATAAGGCAATACATGTCTAAGGCTGGACCAATGCATTGAAAAACGATAAAGAGGATATTGAGGTATTTAAAAGGTACCAAAAACTTCAAATTATGCCTTGGTGGTAAGAACATTGATTTGCAAGGTTATTGTGATGCGGATTGGAGTAGAGATGCAAATGATAGAAGATCTATAATAGGGTATGTCTTCTTCATTGGAGTGGGAGTCATTTCATGGAATTGCAAGAGACAACCTACCATTGTAAGATCAACGATGGAGGCAGAGTACATGGCAGCAAGTCATTGTGCAATGGAGGTGCATTGGATAAAGCAACTCTTAGAAGACATTGGTCTAATGCAATTAAAAGCAACTCTAATAATGTATGACAATCAAGGATGTCTTGCATTTGCCAAGAATCCAAAACACCACTTAAGGACTAAGCACATTGATGTTCAACATCATTTCATACGAGAAAAGATTGAAGATGGAATAATAGGTATGAAGTATTGTGCTACAAATGACATGCTTGTTGATGTGCTTATAAAGGTATTAGTGAAGGATAGACATCATGACTTAATTCAAAGATTAGGATTAAAAGTCTTTTGAAAATTAGCAAAGTGGGAGTGTTGAAGATTAGTAAGTTCTTACTTAGTTAACACCATATAAAGATTAAGCATAGTAAGTTGCTAATAGTCAAAAGATAACAAAGGATTAAATGAAGTTACTATGGCGGTGGCTAGGATTTTAAGGTGGCGGCTAGGTTAAGATAAATCTAGATCTAGATTTAGATTGAAAGGATGAATGTGACTATGGATGAGATCTATGTACTTCGGATGTAAATTCCACCTATAAGTAAAGAGTGTTGGAAGTAGGACACAACTTTTTCCATACTTCTCTTAGAATACAATCCTTGTTGATGTTAAGTACTTGTAGCTTTTAGACTTCTTTTCTTCAATACTTCTATGTACTTTGTAACGCTTCATCAATAGCCATAGGAAGAATATTATGTCAAGCAAGTGGAAAAATAGGCAAGAACTATCCCATAGCCTTTGCTAGTAAGCAATTGAATCTTGCAGAGAAGAATTATACTACGACGGAATGGAAATGCCTTGCCATGGTTTTTTCTATTAAGAAATTTAGACATTACCTTCTCTTAAATCCAATGGTGTTTTTTGTAGACCACATGGCAATCAAATACCTTGTTAATAAGGATGATTTAAGTGGTAGACTTACAAGATGGATGCTTCTACTAGAAAAATTTGATTATATAGTAGAATACAAGCCTAGAAAGATGTACAAAGAAGAAAACCATTTATCTAGGTTGTCAAAACAAATTAGTGAAGCCTCAATTGATGACACCTTAATATATGAAACCTTGTTTATTGTTTCAACTACTTCTACTTGGTATGAATTAATTACCAAGTTTTTGACAACCTAAGCTTTGCCTTCTCATCTTTTTAAAATAAAATGTAAGAAGGTGAGAATCAATAGTAGATACTTTGCCATAATTGGAGGTAAATTATATAGACGTAGAATCGAGAGGATGTTAAGGAGGTATATGATGGGCAACAAAATTCCTATCATTCTCTTGGCATGTCATGATAGTGCATGCGGAGGACATTTTTTAGGAACCTTAATGCGCTAAAAAATCCTTAGAATTGGCTATTATTAATCCACATTATTCCAAAATGTCCATAGATATATCAAGGCTTGTAATACATGTCAACGATATATTAGAAATGACTTAAGGATGAGTCTTTCTCTCCATGTGTCCTTACCTTAAGTTCTCTTTGAAAAATGGGACATTGATTATATTGGAGAGGTTCATCTTAAATCCACTAGTGATATGAAACTGTCAAGGACATGAATCTCAAAGCAAGAAAATCTTCAATATACTCTTCTATCACTGAAGAGAACTAAAAAGTCTTTCTAAAGGTGATGTAATATTAACTAGAATAGCTATTGCCAAAAATAAGAAAACTAAAAAGACTTAAAACAAGACTAAGACTAAAAAGGCATTGACAAGAGTGAAGAAGGCTTCATTCTTGCCTCCATATATACTATCTAACTAAGAGCTATGTGGCGATGTCCTATAGGACCTTCAACATGTGTTGACTTTACTAGCCACATGTCTTATCTTGCAAGGTAAGTTATCTATGTATGCACCACGTAGTTGGCTTGTTCCATAGGCTATTATACGGAGATAACTTATTCCTCAAGCTACCAATATATGGTTAGCTTTTTGGCTAAGTTTCTAACCAACAAACACATCTAAAGTCAAAATCATATCTATAAAGCTTCTAGAAAGCTTTTTTAGAAGACTTTATAAAATTATTCTATATTTACCTACTTTTACTTAGTCATATAAGTAACTATTGAGGTAAATATATATGTCTATGATATTATCCCTCCTTTTAGGAAAGAGTTCCATGAGAAGCGGTCTTCATATGTTGAAAAAGTCCAAGATGCAAGGAATTGTATTTACTACATACTCCAATCTTTGTTCTCTTTGAAGATGGTTGATAGGTCCTCTAAACCATCTATAATGTCCCATATCAGAGCAAAAAGATCACCTTTTTATTTGATCATTGTTGAGGCCTTCGTAACTTCCTTCAAATAAAATATTTGGAATACCATCAGGAGTTGTTCCTACCTCTAATAAAATCACTAAAGATTAGAAGTCTGTTCGAAGGTTGTGATACCAAACACATTGTATCTTGTCATCTATTCAAAGAACAACATATCATTCTTAAAGATATCCATCTCAATTCCATTGTCTTGAAGGTTGTGACAATCGTAATATCTTGTGTGGTATGTCCGCAAATAAAAGCTCTTGAATTGAATCTACTGGTTGTTGGTGCTCTATTTCATCACAAATACATAGAAGCTACAATAAAATATTGAAGGTAGAATGTTATTTTTCTTTGATCTTATTTCTTTTATAGCAAAGGTTTGTTATTCTTCATCTTGGTTTTGATGGATATCGTTGATGAAAGACTTCAACTTTCTTTGTTGTATTTGTAAGGTTCTTAGATAGCTCTCATGTATATTTACTAATATTATATCTATACAAATGAATAAGATATTTCAACCTATTTTGGTGCCACCTTGAGTCTAAGACTTCTTCCACCTCAAACTCTTGGTTATTATCCACTTCAATAGGAGGAGGTGGCATTTGTCTTTTTTTCAAGATATTCACTATCTTATATGGCTCCAGTAGAGACATGTCTTATATAAGGTGGATCTTTATAGACTCTGATAGATGTAATCAATAGGCAACATCATTGATTAGTTCACAAATAAAAAAAAATGTCCTAGCCTACGATAATCTAATTTATCATAAGGACAAGTTATCTTCATATTACCACAAAATAACCATACCTTATCACCTATATTATATTATGGTTGCTCCTTGCGATAGGCATACACGTTGGTCTTTTATCATTCTTGAGCTTCTTTTAATTGTATCTTCATTGTTGTATGTAGCTCTGACAAGTGATTTACTAACTCTTCTGCCATAGGATTATTAACTTTTGAAAAGTCAAAAGTATCAAGTTGTGGATGATAATCATAATTGGCAAAGAAAAGTGTTTGTTGAGTGCAAGAATGTACCAAATTATTATATGCAAACTCTACCAATGGTAAAAGAGTTGTCCATTCATCTTGATGATAGTTGATGGTACATCTCAAATACTGCTCCAAAACTTGAAAAACCTTTTTTATTTGTCCATCAGTTTGAGGATGAAAAGCTGAAGAAAGTTTTATGTCCACTTTTAGAATCTTGAATAGGATTTTCTAAAATCTTGATACAAATTGAGTCCCCTTATCTGATATAATATCCTTTGGTAATCCATGATAGTGATAGATATTGTCAATGAAAAGCTTAGCTGTTTCTTCATCTGAGATAGATTTTGTATATGATACAAAATGTATCATCTTGGTAAAATGATCTACTATCACGAATATAGAGTCATAAGAACCTGAGATTCAAAGATCCATGATGAAATCCATAGAAACAGAAGATCATAGTTGTTTTGGAATGGGTAACGGCTGAAGAAGTCCATAAGATCGATGATGAGGAGTTTTTGATCTTGAGCAAATATCATAAGATTGTACAAAATCTTTGATTGCTTTTCACATTTGTGGCCATTAAAAATCGTTGGATATTAGTTCCAAAGTTTTATTGTATCCAAAATATCATGCTGCTGGAAAGTCATGACGAGCTTGAAGAACACGTAATAGAGCTTCACCTTCTAAAAAATAAAAGTAACTTTTGAAATATAATATATTATTCTTGAATTCAAACTTAGAAGTATCATGAGGCTTAGAAGAAGTATCTTTGATATCTTGAATAATAAGATCAGAGGACATGCTTGATTGAAATTACTTTACAAATGATGAATCAATAATCAATGTTGATTTTATAACTAGATGATGAAAATAATTGGGCTTCAATTGATTAAAAGATACATCTTCTTCTTTTGGTACAAGATAAGAACATCTAGATAGAGCATTCGATAGACCTTGTTAATTTTTGGATTGATAAGTGATCTTGAAATTGAATCTAGATAAAGACATACTCCAATGGACTTGACGACGATTGAAGATATGTGCTGACATGAAGTACTCAAGGTTCTTATGATTTGTATACACAGTAACTAGACTTAAGGTGCCTTCTGGGTAATCATGCCATTCTTAAAATGAATCCACGATTGCAAAGAGCTCTTTGTCATAGATTTCAT
This sequence comes from Physcomitrium patens, assembly GCF_059467195.1. Classification (NCBI taxonomy): domain Eukaryota; kingdom Viridiplantae; phylum Streptophyta; class Bryopsida; order Funariales; family Funariaceae; genus Physcomitrium; species Physcomitrium patens. The sequence continues at coordinate 11,733,295 of NC_143422.1, read as the reverse complement.
AATTAATCTCGACTACTGAAAATTTCCTTGAATGAAAAGCTATTGGGTGGAGTTTATCATTTGTTCCCATTTGTGAGAATACGGCACCTATAGCAAAATCTGATGCATTTTTTTCCATAAAAAATGCCTTAGAAAAGTCAATGCAATGTAAGATTGGTGCAAAAATAAATTTCTTCTTTACAGCATCAAATGATGCTTCTGCTTCTTTATTCCACTCAAGTTTATCTTTATAAATCAAACGTGTAAGTGAACTGTAATTTGAGAAAAATTCTTGATGAAGATTTGATAGTAATTAGCAAAGGCCATAAATTACTACACATCTCGTATTGTTCTTGGAATCTTCCAATCTATGATAGTTTGAACCTTCTTGGAATCCATCATAAGGCCTGTGTTGAAAATAATGTACCCTAAAAAGTCAACTTGAGTAGTGTGGAATACATACTTTTTCAACTTGGCATATAATCCTGCATCTTTAATTTTCTCTAATACGTGACAAATATAAAGCTCATGTTCTTCTATATTCTTAGAGTAGATTAGAATGTTGTCTAAATAGCAAACAATAAAATCATCTAAAAACTCATGAAAAACATCGTTCATAAGATGTTGAAAAGTGGCCAATGCATTTGTGAATCCAAAAGGCATGACATTATATTCAAAATGTCCATATTTAGTTTGAAAAGTAGTCTTCGATTCATCTCTTTTTTTGATACAAACTAAGTTGTATGTTCCTTGTAGATCTATTTTGGTATAGATCTTTACTTGATTGAGTTGGTCAAGAAGCCCTCAAATCAAAGGCAAAGGATATCTATTTTTGATAATGATCTTGTTAAGTCCTCGATAATCCACACACATTCACAAAGATCTGTCTTTCTTCTTCACAAATAAGATAAGAGCCTTGGCTAGAAATTTAGAATAGCGTATGAAGTTCTTTACCAAATTCTAATCAATGCACTCCTTTAATGCAGCCAATTCATTCTACGATAAGCTATAGATTGATCCCTATGGTGGTTGAGCTCTTTCTTACAGATCAATTGAACAATCATTAGGTCGATGTTTGAGGAAAATATCTGCATTCTTCTTTTAAAAAAAATCTTGAAATTCTTGATATTGCTTAGGAATACTACTTGACATTGTTTCACCATTAGAAATGGGTGTAGCATATATAGCAAAAGATGATCCTTCTTTTACACCATGCATGAAAGTTTTTGTACCTACTAGTAAAGATTTGGACATATTGAACTTATGTACTTCTACTTTGCTAATGCGATCTTGGATTATACTATCAAAAAATTTAAAGTTATGAAAAATCTAATCTATTTGAGGGTTATTTTTTTCTAGCCATGATAATCCTAAAATAATCAAATTAGAGAGAGATTTTATTACATTAAATATTACTACATTGTTATGATCTTTAATTGCTATATCTAAAGGAATAGTTTCATTGGTAACATTTTCAAAAGATAATAAACAACCATCTATGACTTCTATATGTACAGATTTAACTTTCTTCACTAAAAGTATTTTTTGATTTTTGGCTAAATCTTCATCTATAAAACATGTTGAGGCTCCTGAATCTAATAAGGCAAAGACTTTATAATTATTAGGTCCTAAATATACTTCTATTATAAAACAAGATGAGGGATCTGAGGAGAAGATAGGACCTTTACTAGGTGTTGTACATGATTCCAATCGCATGGTCCCTATTGTAGTTGGAGAACCTCGTTTTTCAATTTATTATCTTCTTTGGTAATTGTGCTCCTCATTTTGTAATTGTATTGCTTCTTTGGACAATATTGAGTAGTGTGCTTAGCTTCTCCATAATATAAATACAATCCCTCTTCATGACATCAAGTCTTTTCCTGCTTCGTGAAAGATTTAAAATGTATCATATCAATTTGCATTGGTTTTGGCTTTGACAAATACATTTCAGAAAACTTGGAAGCTATTGCTATTACTTGACTTGTTCTTCTTCAACCAAATTTTTTGTTCTTGATGTCTTTCAAATAAAAAATTATCACATGCAATGGCTTGAATAATAAATTGTTCCAAAGATTTTATTTTTGGCATTGTTAATAACAAATCTTTGACGATATCCTTCAATCCATATCAAAATTGGTTGATAAGTGCTTTGTCATTCCAGTCCACGTTGCAAATAAGATTTTGGAATTCGGCAGCATATGTAGTAGCTAATTGTGATCCTTGCCGTAAGGATAAAAGTTTGGTCTTTGCTACTTGTTCTCAATCACTTTCTTTGAATGTAGCCATAAATAATTCTAAGAATGAATTCAAATCATAAAGGAGTCGTGAATCTTTTTTCATTAAAAGTGCAAACCAAGAGAGAACACTTCTTGATAATAGTGCGCATATAAATCTGACTTGAGTAAATCCATCAGGATATTGGAAAAGGTACAATCTTAGATAGAACTTGATTTCTAAAAAGATCACTTTTTTAGCTCTGATTCTTGCCTCCATATATACTGTCTAACTAAGAGCTACGCGGCGATGTTTTATAGAACCTCCAACATGTGTTGACTTTTCTAGCCACATGTCTTATCTTGCAAGGTAAGTTATTCATGTATGTGCCATATAGTTGGCTTGTTCTATAAGCTATTACACGAAGATAACTTGTTCCACAAGCTACCAATACATGGTTAATTTTTTGGTCAAGTTTCTAACCTACAAACACATCTAAAGTCAAAATCATATCTATGAAGCTTCTAGAAAGCTTTTCTAGAAGACTTTATGAAATTATTCTATAATTACCTACTTTTACTTAATCATATAAGTAACTATTGAGGTAAATATATATGTCACTGATAGAAATACATAATAGTAGCAAGTGAATACTTGATGAAGTGAGCTGAGGAAAAAGTAGTTAAAGCCAACAATGCCAAGCAAGCCACAAAATTCTTCTATGAGCAGATCATCACTAAATTTGGATATTCAAAAATTCTAATTAGTGATAGGAGTAATCATTTTTTAAATAAAATGATAGAAGACGTCACTAATCAATTTAAAATTGACATTAGAAAAACTACCTCTTATCACCCTCAAATCAATGGACATACAGAAAGGGTCAACCAAATCTTGGTTAATATTCTCAAGAAAATAGTGATAACATCAAAACGAGATTGAAATATAAAGCTACTTGTAGCCTTATGGGCTTATAGAACAACCTTTAAAGTAACAACCCAAGCAAATCTTTTTTCTTTAGTTTATGGCATAGAAGCAATTTTACTAATCGAGTTTGAAATTCTTTCCTTTTGTATTGCCTTGACAGATAGATTGCCAACTAAACAATCTTTAATTGATAGATTGGAATGATTAGAAGGTCTAGATGAAGTCTGAGTTCAAATCCGGTTGGAAAAAATAGGCTATCACAATTAGCTAGTGTTAATGCAAGAAAAGACCAACATTGACACCCAACGAAAATATATGCCTTAGAAGGTTGATAGTAAAATCCTCTCATATTAAAGAAGAATCTAAAAAGATCACTTTTTTAGCTCCGATTCTTTTATATATCTATATCTATATATATATATATATATACAATCATTTATTCTTAAATTAGATTTAATTTTTTTTATTTTTAATTAATTCTATAGAACAAAACCTACTTTAGTTCCTTCAAATTAGTAATAAGTCACTCATTCTTATCTTGAATAGTTGTTAAGAACTTCCATAGAAAAATCCTCTTTATGTTTGATAGCATTTTAGAAGGTCAATTCTAGATTCTTCTCTTTTATAAGTCATCCCAAATAGTCACCATGTGCGAGTCATCAAATTGACTCATTTATTGTTTTAAAATAAAAATATACATTTAGAATGGTTTAAATCACAATATATAGTGAGTAGTATAGAAATCCTTTGAAAAATAGAAAATTAGAATGTTAGTGGTGGAGATGGAGACTTAATAAGTCTTGGAAGCAATTATCTTTGTTGATTTAGTATTTTTATTCATTATTAAGTATTAAGGATTATTTATTAAAACTAATATTTATATTGGTCTTCTATCTATATGTACTATTTATAAAAACTATAAATATTAATAGTTAGAAGAAGCATGAGAAAGAACCTCATATCATTTTAGTTATTGATATAAAAAATATAATTTATAGTGGATTTAAATTGATGTTTATTATTATCAAAAATAAAAAAGATAGGAAAATGTAGCCTTACATGGATATTATTATTATATAAACATTATAAAATTTATTTAGAATTTATTTATAATTTTTTTAGGAATTTTTAGAGCAATGTTTAAGATCTTGGTAAAAATGAGTTTTACTACTTTCGAAGCCATTATTAAGAAAGGGAGTAAGATTTGAAGGCCACATTGAGTTTCCAAGCTAATTGGATGTTTTTAAATACCATAGTGAAGTCAAAATTACAAAAAAAAGAGTTTTACTAGTAGAAAATAGGAAGACCAGCAGCTAGTATAGTCCTTACAGGAAGGAAGGTATACAAGTTCCATATGGGTTGTAGCACCTTGGGTATAGGTAGGAATATAAGACTAAGGCCTCAAGGCCTCTTTAGACACCTAATATACACTACATGTGAGTCTTGGTGAGGTTCGAACCCTTGACTTATAAGCAAGTTATTGTCACGTATATACTCATAATTACATATATAAATATGTAGAAGTAAGTAAAAGTAGGTAAAAGTAAGTTAATTCTATAGTATTTGATATGGAAGCTTTCTAGAAGCTTCATAGATGCTACTTTGATTTCGTAGGTGTCTTTAATTGACTTTTTGGATTAGAAATGTGGTCAACAAGTTGGCCATATGCCACTCATGTTAGCTTGAAGACCAAGCTAACTATGTGGCCTACACGTAGAAAAACTTGCCTTGTAAGTCAAGGCATGTGTCCTACAAATTCAACACATATTGGAGATCCTATAGAACGTCACCATGTAGCCCCTAGTTAGATAGTATATAAAGAGACAAGAATAAAGCCCTCTTCACTCTTGTCCACTCCTTTCTTGCTTCCAATCTAGTTTCAAGGATTTCTAGTTTCTTTGTCTTTTGGCAATAGCCATTCCAGTTTCTCTTTCAATATACATACTTATTTATTTATATTTTGTTACCTTTCTTTGAGTGAAGGCTCACTTGTCTGAATTGCTTTTTCATCGAGTTATTATCCTTAACAGTTACCCTTGAGATAAATATTTTTACTTAACTTTTATTTATTTACATATTATTTTTAAACCTACATAATTTATTTATAGTAAGTCGGATTTATATGTTTCATACATCATTAAAAAGCTTAAAAAATTAAATTCTTAAAAATATACTTTTTTTATTTTTACTTTTTATTTTTATTGAATAAAAACTCCGTGAACATACTATGACTAAGTTTTAGAAAGTGTATTTGCTTGTATACATTCTCTTTACTTATTTATGTTATTTCTTCTTTTGTTCTTATTCATTACATCTTTCACTTTACACTACCCATTACAAGCAACTCTTAATTAAAGCCATCTTATAATTTGGGTAGAGGGGTGAATTTTACACTCTCAATATGAGAAGAATATAATTCAAATTTCAATTCAAAAGTGCTAAAAAATACTCTTATTAGTAGCCTTAATTATATTTAAATTCTATTTACCTTGTTACTTTTATATTTAAGCAATTTAGATTTTTAGATTCAGCCCAATCCAACTTACAAATTGTGAGAAAACCTCCAAAAATTGCATTGATGTCACTTAGCCGCCAACTTGAAAAGTGAAGTAAAAAATCTTAATAGTGATTTCTCCTTTTGCAATTGTTAACTTTAACACAAAATTGGTATGCAACATGATCTTTAAGTCTTTCAATACCATGCCAAATTTCACCTTGATCCAAATAGTAAATCTCTAGATATCACAAAAATCCTACTCAACTCCAAACAACCAACTTTTGAAACCCTCTTGTGTTAAAAACTAGGTATCTCCAAACCACACTATTAAATTATTACAAAATTTTACATACACTTTGCACATCCAATAAACCAAAAAATACCAAATTTTGAATCATAGATGCTACACCAATTATACGAACTAGCCAAAATTTCTAGCCCTAATTATATTATATAAAATCCAAATCACCAATACACATCTTGACTTTGAACAATAATTGCCAAGTCTTCAAAAATCCTATAAAAATAGTCCTTATGCCTTTAGAAAGAACTTCAAGCTAGCTCTCAAATCCTAACCTCCAATCTTCAAATGAAATCTTTATTTTTCCTAGGTAATTGATTTGGAGATTAGAGGTCAGATTTCTATCCCGTCTTACAAACGGTCGACCCTTGGATATCAATCTAATCTATCCTAAGGATTTTTTAGCCTAATACTACCTTTAATTTGACCCTAGTATCAACCATATCAACCATTTACTTCTTTTACTTTGATTTTAATAATTTATGGCCTTTCTAAGGTAGTAAAAAAGTTTCTATATCCTAAAAGGTAAAAATACTAATTAACTTTTATCTACTTGCTATAACATAAGAAAATAGACTATGAGGTTTTTACATAAGTCTTATTAAAATATTTTAAATTCTTGTTGAACTAATATAATAGAATATTAATTAAAAAATCATTTTTAGTCATATTTTTACCATATAATTGTGTCACAACACGACACCACAGTGTTGTATTGTAACTACTTATAGTATGTAAAAATTAGTTTGAACATATAATATGTTCATAAGTCTTCGTGTGTGTTAGAATGATTAATAGATTAATTAAAAGAGAGTGGATTTAAGAAACTTTATTTTGAATTTTATCTTTTTTGATTATAGCATTTAAAAAAATTGTAAGACCTAAATGTTTAGTATAAAGCCTTGAGAGGAGATTAGAGTCTAAAGAAGAAAATCTTAACTAATAAGAGGCTTATTGAGAGGGATGAAAGCAAGGCATGGTTGGATGAAGACAAGGAATGAAAAACTTCCAAGCGTATAAACATACCGGATGGAATTTGTACCCACCAGGTCTTGCTCGGTGTCCCCTGTGCCTAAGCTGTTGGCTGCATTGCCCTTGCGATTCGAGTGTGGAGAGATTTTAGCAATGGCCTCCGCTGTGGCTTCAACCGTTGTGGCTCCTGTCTCTGTGACTGTGGCGTCATCATCTGTGGCCGCCTCTCGCGAGTCTTCCTCCGTCAAGGCTTTTTCCGGACTGAAGTCAGCGACCCTTTTCACTTCAAAATCCCAGCAATTGAGCTCCGTCCAGAACGGCAGCCGCGTGCAATGCATGCAAGTGAGTCTCTGTCGTCCCCTAATCGAACATATTCGGGGTCGTATTAGTCGATTTCCACGAGATGAGACATCCGGAAATTTTAAGAGTTGTACGATTTTGTGATTGCGCAGGTGTGGAACCCCATCGGGCAGCCCAAGTTCGAGACCTTCTCGTACCTGCCCCCGCTGAGCGATGACCAGATCGCGAGGCAGGTGGATTACATGATCCAGCAGAACTTGATTCCCTGCATCGAGTTCGACACGGTAAGTCGGTGCTCTTCCCGGCGTCCCACGAGTAGACAGTAGTATTGTCGAAGGCAGAGGCATTGGTATGTGGTCGTCCGGAGTGGGTTCCGCGGGCATCGAGGTCACGGTGCAAATGTGGTCTGATGACGCGCTGGGGTGACTTGTCCAGGTCGGAGCCGTGAGCCGCACCAACTTCTCGGGGTCGGGCTCGTCG